>NC_092236.1:35919371-35996867 GCF_036320965.1 Panulirus ornatus
ACCTCACACCACATATTGTCCTCAAACATCTCATTTCCAGCACATCCACCCTCCTGCTCACAACTCTATCCATAGCCCACGCCTCGCAACCATACAACATTGTTGGAACCACTATTCCTTCAAACATACCCATGTTTTCTTTCCGAGATAATGTTTTCGACCTCCACACATTCTTCAAGGCTCCCAGGATTTTCGCCCACTCCCCCACCCTATGATTCACTTCCGCTTCTATGGTTCCATCCGCTGCCAGATCCACTCCCAGATATCTAAAACACTTTACTTCCTCCAGTTTTTCTCCATTCAAACTTACCTCCCAATTGACTTGACCCTCAACCCTACTGTACCTAATTACCTTGCTCTTATTCACATTCAATCTTAACTTTCTTCTTTCACACACTTTACCAAACTCAGTCACCAGCTTCTGCAGTTTCTCACATGAATCAGCCACCAGCGCTGTATCATCAGCGTGGGAGGTGGGTTGATTAGAAAGGGTAGTGAGTGGTGGGATGAAGAAGTAAGATTATTAGTGAAAGAGAAGAGAGAGGCATTTGGACGATTTTTGCAGGGAAAAAATGCAAATGAGTGGGAGATGTATAAAAGAAAGTGACAGGAGGTCAAGAGAAAGGTGCAAAAGGTGAAAAAGAAGGCAATGAGAGTTGGTGTGAGAGAGTATCATTAAACTTTAGAGAGAATAAAAGGATGTTCTGGAAGGAGGTAGACAAAGTGCGTAAGACAAGGGATCAAATGGGAACTTCAGTGAAGGGGGCTAATGGGGAGGTGATAACAGGAAGTGGTGGTGTGAGAAGATGGAGTGAGTATTTTGAATTTTTGTTGAATGTGTTTGATGATTGAGTGGCAGATATAGGGTGTTTTGGTCGGGCTGGTGTGCAAAGTGAGAGGGTTAGGGAAAATGATTTGTTAAAGAGAGAAGAGGTAGTAAAAGCTTTTGGGAAGATGAAAGCCCGCAAGGCAGCAGGTTTGGATGGTATTGCAGTGGAATTTATTAAAAAAGGGGATGACTGTATTGTTGACTGATTGGTAAGGTTATTTAATGTATGTATGATTCATGGTGAGGTGCCTGAGGATTGGCGGAATGCGTGCATAGTGCCATTGTACAAAGGCAAAGGGAATAAGAGTGAGTGCTCAAATTTCAGACGTATAAGTTTGTTGAGTATACATATATATACATATATATAAATTCAATAGCACACGAAAACTATGTGGACCACAAGTGCTCGTTCACACTTGACTTTCTTGTTGTGTTCGACGTGACACCACATGACGTGGACAAAACATGTCTCAGTCAAAGGCCATCGAGGGTGATGGTATTAAAGTGAGAGAAATTTAATGAAAAAATAGATCATAAATCCACACGTGTTTAAAGACTAGAGACTTAAAGGAAGGAGTTATTATTACGGTGAATCCTTATGTGACCAGTCTCCACACACATAAACTGGGAAGTAGCAGCCAGGCGTGTGCCTCAGGTACAAACCTTCGGGAAAGGACACATTCAGACAGCTCACAAGAAAAGTGGCCAAAATAACACCTGAAGAACAGGAAGAAAGAGAGCAACAAAATTTTAGGGAGCAGAAATGGATGGTTGAAGAAAGTCACATCCAAGGATAACTAACAGGATGGAAGGCTCTTGATCCCTTTCGCTAACGGAGGGGTGGAGGAAAAGCCACTCAAAATATGTGAGCAGTACTCTATACTGTTCATATGAAACAGCTGCTCGCAAGCGTGTTGCAACACTTATGAGATACCTTTGGTTACTGGGAAGCAATCCTAGAGTTGTTGAATATATGGAGTTCCCAGGTTTGAATTGTGGTGTTTTACAGTAGAACAGAGGAAAGCGAGTGACTTAGTAAGAGATATAGGAGAAAATTATGTTTTAGCACCATCAAATTTAAGGAAGATAACATTTTTCCATTCTATAATGTTACACAGATCTGAGATGAGAGAGGAATTATGTTCAGTACAAAAAAAGGAGCATGTACTACAAATGAGAGTGAGGGAAAGTGAGATGTAGTTTGTAAAGCGGGATCATCAGCATAAGAGTGGATAGGATTAGATGTGGATACGATTAGAAATTTAAGAAACATTATCTATAAAAAGAAGAAAAAGAGTAGGCGACAGGACAAAACACTGAGGAACACCACTTATATACGATTAAGGGTGATAGTTGCTCTTTCAGCGGCTACTGCGAAAGAATGGTCAGAGAGGAAACTGTATATTAGAGGACAGAGAGAAGGGAAAAGAGAAAAGATGCTAAGAAAGCAAAAACGTATGCCACACTCTGTCAAATATTTTGGAGGTGTGAAAGGCTACGTCAAAGATTTAACCAAAATCTTTGAGAGAGGAGGACCAACGGTGAGTCGTATTTCATATCGCTAGTAGACCAAGCACCATATTGGGGATTAGAAATAAAGAAGGAATTGAATTTCAGAGTCTGAAGCAGTGAGAGTTGAGGAGACTTAGGAGACAACGGAAGTGAGAGCAATAGGGCAATTTGGAAAGGTTAAAGGGTCTTCTTTCACAGGAATGGACTGTGCTAAGATGTTCTTTCAAGAGGAAGGAAACGTGTGTGGCTTAACACACAAAGAGGCGATCAAAGATTGAAGATGGCAGCTAGCTCGTGATTCCTACAGCTAATGAACACAAAAAAATTTTTTAGTAAACACGCACACATCCATTATACTTCTACATTTTTGATGCACGTGTAACATTTGGCATACGAATATGCTTCGTCATTTACGCACTATTTTGTTGATATACACCTGCATTATAGAAATCCTTTGACAAATTATACTTTCTGAAGCAAGAGTTACTCTTAACACATCTGGTAGGTCCTGTTACACCAGCAGCTTCATCTGCACGTAACAGGTAACAAGAATTCCCTTAAGATGTACATGCATATCTTTCTATCACGCTCTCCCTAGGCTTGGTACTATATGCATTCCGCTGCTACACAGTGATTTGACACAAGCCCAGTCACGTACGCACACTCTAGACACGAAATCACCTTCCACACACACATGCACACACACACCCTTCAATGCTCATTTTCCTCCAAATATGCTCAATAACGCATACCTCCTTTCAAAGTGGATCCAAGCAACAGACACAGCCGTCCATAGACGGCTCATTCTTCACATACTTCCTTACAAATACACTCTTTTCTACATACTTCTTTCCACACAGGATCAAATACACACAAGCTTCTTGTCATTTAGGAACCATTCCACACAAGATCCAATTCTCACTCTATTAATTCCACAAACGCTCTCTTCCACACATGAAGAATTTCACACACGTCTCCTTTCATAGATGACCCATTCCATGCTTAAACCTGACCACGCACACTCCCTCCTTTATATTCACATTCCCATCCACACACATCCTCTCTCATGGGCTCCAGACTCTCCCTACCACACAGGATAATTCCCACATACGCTGTCTTCCACGCACGATCAATGACAAAAACAACTGCCACACAACAGAAGCAGCAAAAACAATAAAAGCACATGAAGAAAAAGAACAATAACAGCTAAAGAAAAAAAAAAGCAACCAGACAAAATCCCTATTCCACACGCTCACTTCTACACAGGCCTCCGACCAAACTTGCAACCCTTTTCAGAGGGCTCCATCCTCACAGGATTCATTCCACTCACTAAGCCTTCCCCGCATTCTCCCCTCTATTCACAGGTCCTTCTATACAGGATCCATGACACACACACACACACAAAAAAAAAAAAAATCTTTTCGACTTGGAGAAAAATAAGATGATTTGTGTGAGCTATGAGTTATGTAAAATAACGAAGCTAATGACTAATTTCTGATACTGACGCTACTGTGCTTCGTGAGCATTTAGGGGCCCATTGGATACTCTACATAGGATTAAGCATACCTGCAGCCATGAAATCAGGGTGGAAACTAACCTTTGAGCCTATCATTATCCTTTTGTCATACTAACAGGTTTATGAAAGGGTTCGAAACCTATACCATCAGTTTGATAGGCTTAGAAATATATGAAACAAGATTATACCAAGAGGCAAACCCCCAGTCATTAGGCTTATCATAAGCTGCTTCTGTTGCACACCGGACGTACGTGAGTGGAACTCAGTTGTCGGGGTAACTAAGACTAACATATAATGAAGCTAACAAAGCATCGTAAGACTGACGAAGAGGAAAGGGGAACTGGAGGGTTATAGAAAGTGAAAAAACGACGGCTGCAGCAGATGGGTCCATGCTTGCCTACAAGCTGGTCCGGAGGGACCTCGAACCAGGGACCTCAGCTTCTCTCTCCATACAAGTACAAATTTTGATGCCAGTTTATTAATATTTTCGTACATCGTAAATGATTATGGTGCATCTGTTCTCTGCAATAACCGATGCTAAACGTCAACCTTTCCAAATATCTGTCTCTGGTACAATTTTCCCAAGTTGACCCTTTACTGATGATACACAATATAGTTCTTTGCCAAGGTTCGTTCATCCCTGAAATTCACCTGTCACAGTCTGACAGGACTGTGCCTCACTACTGGTAAAAGATGGGGTCTTGGGCCGATATGCTTCTCCTCTTCCCCTTCGTGAAAACTTTAGAACGGGGTTAAAAGTGTTTACAAAAATTCTTTTTTATCTTTTACGTTGATAATATCATATGATATCGTTTGGGCTTATTATACAGGTCGATGATAATACAAATCTTCATTATCTTTTATGAAAATACATAATGAAAATCAGTTACTGTATTTGGGATATTTATTGCTGTCACCTTTCGTTCGTGAGGTGTGGATCGCTACTGAGCAGAACTTAATGGAAGGAAATCATTATTACAAGGTATAGAATTGGAGTCTGACGTATCCTAGGACGGCGATACTGAAGGGAAGGCATCAGGAATAATGTCTGAGTCTGACAGGTCCTAGGACGGTAAGGCTGAACGGAAAGCATTAAGGATAAAGTCTAAGTCTGAGAGGTCCTGGAGCAGTAATACAAAACAGAAGGCATCAGAGATAAATCCTGAGTCTGACATGATCTGGGACGGTGATACTGGACGGAAGACATTAGTGATAAAGCCTGAGCCTGATAAGTCCTGGGACAGTGATGCTGAACGGAAGGCGTTAAGGATAAAGTCTAAGTCTGACAGATACTAGGATGGTGATTTTGAACGAAGTGCATGAGGGATAAAAGCCGATTCTAACAATTCCTGGGACGGTGATACTGAACGGAGGGCATCAGGAATAAAGCCTGAGCCTGACATATCCTGGGACAGTGATGCTAAACTGGAGGCGTTAAGGATAAAGTCTGAGTCTGACAGATGCTACGACGATGATAATGAACGGAAGGCATCAGGGATAGCGTCTGAGTCTGAATGGTATTAGGAGGGTGACGCTGAACGGAAGGCATTAAGGATAATGTCTAGGTCTGACAGGTACTAGGACGGTGATGCCGAACGGAAGACATCAGGAATAACGTCTGAGTCTGACAGGTATTAGGAAAGTGATGCTGAACGGAAGGCATCAGTGATAACGTCTGAGTCTGAATGGTACTAGGAGGGTGACGCTGAACGGAAGGCATTAAAGATAAGGTCTGAGTCTGACAGGTAATAGGACGGTGATGCTGAACGGAAGGCATTAACGATAACATCTGAGTCTAGAAAATACTAGAAGGATGATGCTGAATGGAAGGCATCAGGGATAACGTCTGAGTCTGACAGGTACTAGGAGGATGATGCTGAACGGAAGGCATTAAGGATAAAGTATAAGTCTGACAGGTACTAGGACGGTGATGCTGAACAAAAGGCATTAAAGATAAGGTCTGAGTCTGACAAGTATTAGAATGGTGATGCTGAACGGAAGGCATTAAGAATAACGTCTGAGTCTGAAAAATACTAGGACGGTGATGTTGAATGGAAGGCATTAAGGATAACGTCTGAGTCTGACAGGTGCTAGGACGGTGATGCTGAAATAAAGGCATTAAGGATAACGTCAGAGTATGACAGGTACTAGGACGGTTGTGCTGAATACATGGCATTAAGAATAACGTCTGAGTCTGATAGGTACTAGGACGATAATTCTGAATGGATGGCATCAGGGATAACGTCTTAATCTGAGAGGTAATATGACGGTGATGCTGAATAGAAGTCATTAATGATAACATCTCAGTCTGACAAGTATAAGGACGGTGATGCTGAACAGAGGGCATTAAGAATATCGTCTCAGTCTGACAGGTACTATGTCGATGATACTGAATGGAAGGCATTAAGGATAACTTATGAGTCTGACAGGTACCAGGGCAGTGATGCTGAATTGAAGGCATCAAAAGATAACGAGTGAGTCTGAGAGGCACTAGGACGGTGATGCTGAACGGAAGGCATTAAGGATAAGGTCTGTGACTGACATGTACTAGGACAGTGATGCTGAACGGAAGGAATCAGGGACAACGCCTGAGTCTAAAAGGTAGTAGAACGGTGATGCTGAATTGAATGCATTTAGGAGAACTTTTGAGTGACGGGTATAGGAGGGTGATGCTGAACGGAGGACATTAACGATAACATCTGAGTCTGAAATGTACTAGGACGGTGATGGTGAACAGATGGCATCAGGGATAACGTCTGAGTCTGAGAGGTACTAGGACGGTGATGCTGAAAGGAATGCATTAAGGATAACGTTTGCAACTGGCAAGTACGAGAACGGTGATGCTGAATGGAAGGCATCAGGAAAAATATCAAAGTCTGACAGGCACTATAACGGTGATACAGAAAGGAAGGCGTCAGGGATAACGTCTGAGTCTGAAAGGTATTAGAACGGTGATGGTGAATGGAAGGCATTAAGGATAACGTCTATATCCGACAGGTACTAGGACAGTGAGGCTGAACGGAAGGCATCAGGGAGAGCGTCTGAGTCTAACAAGTACTAGGACGGTGATGCTGAACTTAAGGCATTAAGGATAACGTCTGAGTCTGATGCTGAACGGAAGGCATCAGCAATAACGTCTGAGTCTGACTGGTACTAGGACAGTGATGCTAAACGGAAGGCATTAAGGATAACGTCTGAGTCTGACAAGTACTAGGACGGTGATGTTGAATGGAAGGCATTAAGGATAACGTCTGAGTCTGACAGGTACTAGGACGGTGATTCTGAAATAAAGGCATTAAGGATAACGTCAGAGTATGACAGGTACTAGGACGGTTGTGCTGAATACATGGCATTAAGGATAACGTCTGAGTCTGATAGGTACTAGGACGATAATTCTGAACGGATGGCATCAGGGATAACGTCTTAATCTGAGAGGTACTATGACGGTGATGCTGAATAGAAGTCATTAATGATAACATCTCAGTCTGACAGGTATGAGGACGGTGATGCTCAACGGAAGGCATTAAAGAAAACGTCTGAGTCAGAAAGGTACTAGGACGGTGATGTTGAATGGAATGCATCAGGGATAAAGTCTGAGTCTGATAGATACTAGGACGGTGATGCTGAACTGAAGGCATTAAGAATAACTTCTGAGTCAGATTGGTACTATATCGGTTATCCTGAATGGAAGCCGTCTGAGATAACGTCTGAATCTGACAGGTACAAGTACGGTGATGCTAAACGGAAGGCATTAAGGTTAACGTCTGAGTGTGACAGGTACTAGAATAAGGATGCTTAACGGAAGTCATCAGGAATAACGTCTGAGGCTGAGAGGTATCAGAACGGTGATGCTGAACGGAGAGCATTAAGGATAACGTCTGAATATGACAGGTACTAGGTGTATGATGCTGAATGGAAGGCATTAAGCATAACGTTTGAGTCTGACAGGTATTGGACGGTGATGCTGAACAGAAGCCATTGAGCATAACGTCTGTGTCTGACTTGGACTAGGACGGTGATGCTGAATGTAAAACATTAATGTTAAGGTCCGAGTCTGTCAGGTACTTTGACGGTGATGCTGAACGGAAGCCATAAAGGATAACGTCTATGTCTGACTGGTACTAGGACGGTGATGCTGAATGCAAGGCATTAATGTTAAGGTCCGAGTCTGACAGGTACTTGGACGGTGATGCTGAACGAAAGGCATTAAGGATAACGTCCGATCCTGACAGGTAGTAAGACGGTGTTAGTGAACGGAAGGCATCATGGATAGCGTCTGAGTCTGACAGGTACTAGGACGGTAATGCTGAACAGAAGACATTAAGGATAACTTCTCAGTCTGGCAGGTGCTAGGATGATGATACTGAATGGAAGGCATTAAGGATAACGTCTGAGTCTGAGAGATACTAGGACGGTAATATTGAATTGAAGGCATTAAGAATAACGTGTGAGTCTGAGAGGTACTAGGATGGTGATGCTGAAGGAAGGCAATCAAGGATAAGGTATGTGACCGACAGGTACTAGGACGGTGATGGTGAACAGATGACATCAGGGATAACGTCTTAATTTGAGAGATACTAGGACGGTGATGTTGAAAGGAATGCCAAGGATAACGTTTGCGACTGGCAAGTACTAGAACGGTGATGCAGAATGGAAGGCATCAGGAAAAATATCAAAGTCTGACAGGCACTATAACGGTGATACAGAATGGAAGGCGTCAGGCAGTGAGGCTGAACGGAAGGCATCAGGGAGAGCGTCTGAGTCTAACAAGTACTATGACGGTGATGCTGAGCTTAAAGCATTAAGGATAACGTCTGAGTCTGATTGGTACAACGATGGTGATGCTGAACGGAAGGTATCACCGATAACGTCTGAGTCTGACAGATACTAGGAAAATGATGCTAAACGGAAGGCATTAAGGATAACATCTGAGTCTGACAGGTACTATGACGGTGATGTTGAATGGAAGGCATTAAGGATAACGTCTGAGTGTTAAAGGTACTAGGACGGTGATGCTGTAATAAAGGCATTAAGGATAACGTCTGAGTATGACATGAACTAGGACGGTGATGCTGAATGGAAGGCATTAAGGATAACGTCAGAGTATGACAGGTACTAGGACGGTTGTGCTGACGCTGAATGGAAGGCATTAAACATAACGTTTGAGTCTGACAGGTATTGGACGGTGATGCTGAACAGAAGCCATTGAGCATAACGTCTGTGTCTGACTTGGACTAGGGCGGTGATGCTGAATGCAAGGCATTAACGGTAAGGTCCGAGTCTGACAGGTACATGGACGGTGATGCTGAACGGAAGGCATTAAGGATAATGTAAGAGCCCGACAGGTAGTAAGACGGTTGGATAACGTCTGAGTCTGACAGGTACTAGGACGGTGATGCTGAACAGAAGGCATTAAGGATAACGTCTCACTCTGACAGGTGCTAGGATGATGATACTGAATGGAAGGCATTAAGGATAACGTCTGAGTATGACAGGTACTAGGACTTTGATGCTGAATTGAAGGCATCAAGTATAACGTCTGAGTATGACATGTACTATGACGGTGATGCTGAACACAAGGCATTAAGGATAACGTCTGAGTCTGATATGTACTACGACGGTAATGCTGAACGGAAGGCATCAGGGATAACGTCTTAATGTGAGAGGGACGATGATGGTGATGCTGAAAAGAAGTCATTAATGATAACAACTCAGTCAGACAGGTGTTAGGACAGTGATGCTGAACGGAAGGTATTAAGGAAAACGTCTGAGTCAGAAAGGTACTAGGACAGTAATGATGAACGGAATGCATCAGAGATAATGTCTGAGTCTGAGAGATTCTAGGACTGTGATTCTGAATGGAAGGTATTAAGGATAACGTTTGAGTTGGATAGGTACTAGATCGGTGATCCTGAATGGAAGCCATCTGAGATAACGTCTGAATCTGACAAATACTAGTACGGTGATGCTAAACGGAAGGCATTAAGGATAACGTCTGAGTGTGACAGGTATTAGAATGTGGATGCTGAACAGAAGTCATCAAGGATAACGTCTGGTACTGAGAGGTATCAGAACGGTGATGACGAACGGATGGCATTAAGGATAACGTCTGAAACTGACAGGTACTCGCAGGTACTCGGTCTGTGATACTGAATGAAAGGCATTAAGTATAATGCCTGAATCTGACAGGTATTGGACGGTGATGCTAAACAGAAGCCACTGAGGGTAACGTCTGTTTCTGACTGGTACTAAGATGGTGATGCTGAATGCAAGGCATTAACGTTAAGGTCCCAGTCTGACAGGTACTTGGACGGTGATACTGAACGGAAGACATTAAGGATAACGCCCGAGCCGAACAGGTAGTAAGACGGTGTTGTTGTACGGAATGCATCGTGGATAACGTTTGAGTCTGACAGGTACTAGGAAGGTGATGGTGAACAGAGGACATTAATGATAACTTATAAGTCTGGCAGGTACTAGGACGGTGATTCTGAATTGAAGGCATTAAGGATAACGTGTGAGTCTGATAAGTACTAGCACGGTGATGCTGAACGGAAGGCATTAAGGATAAGGTCTGTGACTGGCAGGTACTAGGACGGTGATGCTGATCGGAAGGCATCAGGGATAACGTGTGCGTCTGACAGGTACTAGGACGGTAATGTTGAAAGGAGGGCATCAAGGATAACGTCTGCGCCTGGCAAGTACTAAAACGGTGATGCTGAATGGAAGGCATCAGAAAAAATGTCAAAGTCTGACAGGCACAATAACGGTGATACAGAATGGAATGCGTCAGGGATAAAGTCTGCGTCTGAAAGGTACTAGGACGGTGATGGTGAATGGACGGCATTAAGGATAACGTCTATATTCTACAGGTACTACGACAGTGAGGCTGAACGGAAGACATCAGAGAGAGCGTCTAACAGGTACTAGGACGTTGATGCTGAACTTAAGACATTAAATAACGTCTGTGTCTCACTGTTACTTGGACGGTGATGCTGAATGAAAGGCATTAAGGATAATGTCTGAGTCTGACAGGTATTAGTAAGGTGATGATGAACGGAAGTCATCATGTATAACGTATGAGTATGACAGGTACAAGGACGGTTATGATAAATTTAAGGCATTAACGATAACGTCTGATCCTGACAAGTACTTGGACGGTGAAACTGAATGGAAGGCATTAAGGATAACGTCTGAGTCTGACAGGTACTAGGATGTCGGGGCTGAACGAAAGGCATTAACGAAAACTACTGAGTTTGACATGTATTAGGACGGTAATGCTGATAGGAAGGCATTAGGGATAAGTCTGAGTCTGACAGGTACTAGGATGATGATGTTGAATGAAAGGCATTAAGGATAACATCTCAGTTTGACAGGTATTAGGACGGTGATGCTGAACGGAAGGCATTAACGTCTGCGTCTGTAAGTTACTAGGACATTGATGCTGAACTTTACTCATTGAGGATAATGTCTGAGTCTGTCAGGAACTAGGATGGTGATGCTAAACGGAAGGAATTAAGGATCTCGTCTGAGTCTGATAGGTACTACGATGGTGATGCTGAACGGAAGGTATCAGCGATAACGTCTGAGTCTGACAGGTACTAGGATGGTGATGCTAAACTGAGGGCATTAAGGATAAGGAGTGAGTCTGACAGGTACCAGGAGAGTGATGCTGAGTGGAAGGCATTAAGGATAACGACTGAGTATGACAGGTAATAGGATGATGATGTTGAATTGAAGGCATTAAGGATAACGTCTGAGTATGACAAATACTTAGACGGTAATGCTGAACACAAAGCATTAAGGATAACGTCTAAGTCTGATAGGTACTACGACGGTAACGCTGAACGGAAGGCATCAGGGATAACGTGTTAATCTAAGAGGTACGATGACGGTGATGCTGAATAGAAGTTATTAATGATGACAACTTAGTCTGACAGAGATTAGGACGGTGATGCTGAACGGAAGGCATTAAGGAAAACGTCTGAGTCAGACCGGTACTGGGACTGAAATGTTGAACGGAATGTATCAGAGATAATGTCTGAGTCTAAAAGGGAATAGGACGGTGATGCTGAATAGAATGCATTAAGGAGAACATCTCAGTCTGACGGGTATTAGGAGGGTGATGCCGAAAGGAGAACATTAACGATAACGTCTGGGTCTGAAAGGTACTAGGAGGATGATGCTGAACAGATGGCATCAGGGATAACTTCTGAGTCTGACAGGTTCTAGGACGTTGATTATGAAAGGAAGGCATCAAGGATAAATGCTGCGACTGGCAAATGCTAGAACAGTGATGCTGAGCGGAAGGCATCAGGAAAAATGTCAGTGTCTGACAGGCACTATAACAGTGATACAGAATGGAAGGCGCCAGGGATAACGTCTGAGTCTGAAAGGTACTAGGACGGTGATGGTGAATGGAAGGCATTAAGGATAACGTTTATACCCGAGAGGTGCTAGGACAGTGAGGCTGAATGGAAAGCATCAGGGAGAGCGTCTGAGTCTAAGACGTACTAGGATTGTGATGCTGAGCTTAAGTCATTAAGGATAACGTCTGTGTCTCACTGTTATTTGGACGGTGATGCTGAATGAAAGGCATTAAGGATAACATCTGAGTCTGACAGGTATTAGTAAGGTGATGATGAACCGAAGTCATCAAGCATAACGTATGAGTATGACAAGTCACCAGGACGGTGATGATAACTTGAAGGCATTAACGATAACGTCAGGGCCTGACAGGTACTAGGACGGTGAAACTGAATGGAAGGCATTAAGGATAACGTCTGAGTCTGACAAGTACTAGGACGTTGAGGCTGAACGGAAGGCATTAACGAAAACGACTGAGTTTGACATGTATTAGGAAGGTAATGCTGAACGGAAGGCATCAGGGATGAGTCTGAGTCTGACAAGTACTAGGATGGTGATGCTAAATGAAAGGCATTAAGTATAACATCTAAGCTTGACAGGTATTAGGACGGTGATGCTGAACGGAAGGCATTAACGTCTGCGTCTGTAAGTTACTAGGACATTCATGTTGAACTTTAGGCATTAAGGATAATGTCTGATCTGACAGGAACTAGGATATTGATGTTGAACGGAAGGAATTAAGGATCTCGTCTGAGTCTGATATGTACTACGATGGTGATACTGAACGGAAGGTATCAGCGATAACGTCTCAGTCTGACAGGGACTAGGATGGTGATGCTAAACTGAAGGTATTAAGGATAACGAGTGAGTCTGACAGGTACTAGGACGGTGATGCTGAGTGGAAGGCATTAAGGATAAAGTCTGAGTATGACAGGTACTAGGATGGTGATGTTGAATTGAAGGCATTAAGGATAACGTCTGAGTATGACAAGTACTAAGACGGTAATGCTGAACACAAGGCATTAAGGATAACGTCTGAGTCTGATAGGTACTACGACGGTAGAGCTGAACGGAAGGCATCAGGGATAACGTGTTAATCTAAAAGGTACGATGATGGTGATGCTGAATAGAAGTCATTAATGATGACAACTCAGTCTGACAGGTATTAGGACGGTGATGCTGAACGGAAGGCATTAAGGAAAACGTCTGAGTCAGACCGGTACTAGGACGGTAATGTTGAACGGAATTTATCAGAGATAATGTCTGAGTCTAAAAGGTAATAGGACGGTGATGCTGAATAGAATGCATTAAGGAGAACACCGAGTCTGACGGGTATTAGGAGGGTGATGCTGAACGGAGAACATTAACGATAACGTCTGAGTCTGAAAGGTACTAGGAGGATGATGCTGAACGGATGGCATGAGGGATAACGTCTGAGTCTGAGAGGTACTAGGACGTTGATTATGAAAAGAAGGCATCAAGGATAACGTCTGCGACTGGCTAATGCTAATAAGGTGATGCTGAACGGAGGGCAGGAAAAATATCAAAGTCTGACAGGCACTATAACGGTGATAAAGAATGGAAGGCGTCAGGGATAACGTCTGAGTCTGAAAGGTACTAGGACGGTGATGGTGAATGGAAGGCATTAAGGATAGCGTTTATATCCGAGAGGTACTAGGACAGTAAGGTTGAACGGAAATCATCAGGGAGAGCGTCTGAGTCTAACACGTACTAAAACGGTGATGCTGAAGTTAAGTTATTAAGGATCACGTCTGTGTCTCACTGTTATTTGGACGGTGATGCTGAATGAAAGGCATTAAGAATAACGTCTGAGTCTGACAGGTATTAGTAAAGGTGATGATGAACCGAAGTCATAATGCATAACGTATGAGTATGACAGGCACCAGGACGGTGATGATAACTTGAAGGCATTAACGATAACGTCTGACCCTGACAGGTACTAAGACGGTGAAACTGAATGGAAGGCATTAAGGATAACGTCTGAGTCTGACAGGTACTAGGACGTTGAGACTGAATTGAAGGCATTACCTAAAACGACTGAGTTTGACATGTATTAGGAAGGTAATGCTGAACGGAAGGCATCAAGGATGAGTCTGAGTCTGAGAAGTACTAGGATGGTGATGCTGAATGAAAGGCATTAATGATAACATCTCAGCTTGACAGGTATTAGGATGGTGATGCTGAACGGAAGGCATTAACGTCTGCGTCTGTAAGTTACTAGGATATTGATGCTGAGCTTTAGGCATTAAGGATAACGTCTGAATCTGACAGGAACTAGGATGGTGATGCTAAACGGAAGGAATTCTGAGTCTGATGGGTACTACGATGGTGATGCTGAACGGAAGGTATCAGCAATAACGTCTGAGTCTGACAGGGACTAGGATGGTGATGCTAAACGGAAGGCATTAAGGATAACGAGTGAGTGTGACAATTACTAGGACGGTGAAGCTGAGTGGAAGGCATTAAGGATAACGTCACCAGGTAATAGGCTGGTGATGTTGAATTGAAGGCATTAAGGATAACGTCTGAGTATGATAAATACTAAGACGGTAATGCTGAACACAAGGCATTAAGGATAACGTCTGAGTCTGATAGGTACTACGACGGTAAGGCTGAACGGAAGGCATCAGGGATAACGTGTTAATCTTAAAGGTACGATGACGGTGATGCTGAATGGAAGTCATTAATGATGACAACTCAGTCTGATAGACATTAGGACGGTGATGCTGAACGGAAGGCATTAAGGAAAACGTCTGAGTCAGACCGGTACTAGGGCTGTAATGTTGAACGGAATGTATCAGAGATAATGTCTGAGTCTAAAATGTAAGAGGATGGTGATGCTGAATAGAATGTATTAAGGAGAACACCGAGTCTGACGGGTATTAGGAGGGTGATGCTGAACGGAGAACATTAACGATTACGTCTGAGTCTGAAAGGTACTAGGAGGATGATGCTGAACGAATGGCATCAGGGATAACGTCTGAGTCTGAGATTTACTAGGATGTTGATTATGAAAAGAATTCATCAAGGATAACGTTTGCGACTGGCAAATGCTACAACGGTGATGCTGAACGGAAGGCATCAGGAAAAATGTCACAGTCTGACAGGCACTATAATGGTGATACAGAATGGAAGGCGTCAGGGATAACGTCTGAGTCTGAAAGTTACTAAGACGGTGATGGTAAATGTAAGGCATTAAGGATAACGTTTATGTCCGACAGGTACTAAGACAGTGAGGGTGATTGGAAGTCAATAGGGAGAATGTCTGAGTCTAACAGGTACTAAAACGGTGATGCTGAACTTAAGTCATTAAGGATAACGTCTTTGTCTTGCTGTTATTGGACGGTGGTGCTGAATGAAAGACATTATGGATAACGTCTGAGTCTGACAGGCATTAGTTAGATGATGATGAACCTAAGTCATCATGCATAACGTGTGAGTATGACAGGCACCAGGACGGTGATGATAACTTGAAGGCATTAACAATAACGTCTTGCCCTGACAGGTACTAGGACGGTGAAACTGAATGGAAGGCATTAAGGATAACGTTTATATCCGACAGGTACTAAGGCAGTGAGGCTGATTGGAAGTCAACAGGGAGAATGTCTAAGTCTAACAGGTACTAAAACGGTGATGCTGAACTTAAGTCATTAAGGATAACTTCTTTGCCTTATTGTTATTGGACGGTGGTGCTGAATGAAAGACATTATGGATAACGTCTGAGTCTGACAGGTATTAGTTAGATGATGATGAACCTAAGTCATCATGCATAACGTATGAGTATGACAGGCACCAGGACGGTGATGATAACTTGAAGGGATTAACGATAACGTCTGACCCTGACAGGTACTAAGACGGTGAAACTGGAAGGAAGTCATTAAGGATAACGTCTGAGTCTGACAGGAACTAGGATGTTGAGGCTGAACTGAAGGCATTAACGAAAACGATTGAGTTTGACATGTATTAGGAAGGTAATGCTGAAAGGAAGGCATCAGGGATGAGTCTGAGTCTGACAAGTACTAGGATGGTGATGCTGAATGAAAGGCATTAATGATAACATCTCAGCTTGACAGGTATTAGGATGGTGATGCTGAACCGAAGGCATTAACGTCTGCGTCTGTAAGTTACTAGGATATTGATGCTGAACTTTAGGCATTAAGGATAACGTCTGAGTCTGACAGGAACTAGGACGGTGATGCTAAACGGAAGGAATTAAGGATATCTTCTGAGTCTGATGTGTACTACGATGGTGATGCTGAACGGAAGGTATCAGCAATAACGTCTGAGTCTGACAGGGACTAGGATGGTGATGCTAAACGGAAGGCATTAAGGATAATGAGTGAGTCTGACAGTTACTAGGACGGTGATGCTGAATTGTAGGCATTAAGTATAACGTCTGTGTATGACAGGTACTAAGACGGTGATGCTGAACACAATGCATTAAGGATCACGTCTGAGTCTGATAGGTACTACGACGGTAATGCTGAACGTAAGGCATCAGGGATAACGTCTTAGTCTGAGAGGTACGATGACCGTGATGCTGAATAGAAGTCTTTAATGATAACAATTCAGTCTGACATGTATTAGGGCAGTGATGCTGAACGGAAGGCATTAAGGAAAATGTCTGAGTCAGACCGGTACTAGGACCGTAATGTTGAACGGAATGTATCAGAGATAATATCTGAGTGTGACATACTAGGACTGTGATGCTGAACGGAAGGTATTAAGGATAAAGTGTGAGTTGGATAGGTAGTAGAACAGTGATCCTGAATGGAAGCCACCTGAGATGACGTCTGAGTCTGACATGTATAGTACGAATTGCTAAACGGAAGGCATTAAGGATAACGTCTGAGTGTGACAGGTACTAGAATGGGGATGCTGAACAGAAGTCATCAGATATAACGTCTGGGGCTAAGAGTTATCAGAACGGTGATGGTGAACGGAGGGCATTAAGCATAACGTTTGAAACTGATAGGTACTCGGTCTGTGATGATGAATGGAAGGCATTAAGTATAACGTCTGAATTTGACAGGTATTGGATGGTGATGCTAAATAGAAGCCATTGAGAATAACGTCTTTGTCTGACTGGTACTAGGACGGTGATGCTGAATGCAAGGCATTAACGTTAAGGTCCGAGTCTGACAGGTACTTGGAGGGTGATGCTGAACAGAAGGCATTAAGGATAATGTCTCAGTCTGACAGGTGCTAGGACGATGATACTGAATGGAAGGCATTAAGGATAACGTCTGAGTCTGACAGGTACTAGGACGGTGATGTTGAATGGAAGGCATTAAGGATAAGGTCTGAGTCTGACAGGTACTAGGACGGTGATGCTGAAGTGAAGGCATTAAGGATAACGTCTGAGTATGACATGAACTAGGACGGTGATGCTGAATGGAAGGCATTAAGGATAACGTCAGAGTATGACAGGTACCAGGACGGTTGTGCTGAATACATGGCATTAAGGATAACGTCTGATCTGGTAGGTACGAGGACGATAATTCTGAACGGAAGGCATCAGGGATAACGTCTGAGTCTGAAAGGAAATAGGGCGGTGATGCTGAAAGGATGGCATCATGGATAACGTCTGAGTCGAACAGGTCCTAGCACGGTGATGTTGAAAGGAAGGCATCAAGGATAACGTCTGCGACTGGCAAGTACTAGAACGATGATACTGAACAAAAGCTATCAGGAAAAATGTCGAAGTCTGACAGGCACTAGGACGGTGATACAGAATGGAAAGCATCAGGGATAATGTCTGAGTGTGAGAGGTACTAGGACGGTGATCATGAATGGAAGGCATTGAGGGTAACGTCTATAACCAACAGGTACTAGAATAGTGAGGCTGAACGGAAGGCATCAGGAAGAGCGTCTGAGTCTAACAGGTACTAAGACGGTGATACTGAACATAAGGCATTAAGTATAACATATGTGTCTCTGTTATTTGGACAGTGATGCTAAATGAAAGGCATTAAGGATAACGTCTGAGTCTGACAAGTATTAGAAAGATGATGCTGAACGGAAGTCATCATGCACAACGTCTGAATATGACAGGCACTAGGATGATGATGATGAATTAAAGGCATTAACGATAACGTCTGATTCTGACAGATACTAGGACGGTGAAACTGAATGGAAGGCATTGAGGATAACGTCTGAGTCTGACAGGTACTAGGACGCTGATGCTGAACGGAAGGCATTAAACAAAACGACTGAGTTTGACAGGAACTAGGACGGTAATGCTGATCGGAAAGCATCAGAGATAAGTCTGATTCTGAAAATAACTAGGATGGTGATGCTGAATGGAAGGCATTAAGGATAACATCTCAGTTTGACAGGTATTAGGACTGTGATGCTGAACGGAAGGAATTAACGTCTGAGTCTGAATGGTTCTAGGACACTGATGCTGAACATTAGGCATTAAGGATAACGTCTGAGTGTGACAGGAAGTAGGACAGTGATGCTAAACGTCCGAGGCTGTTAGGTACTACGATGGTGATGCTGAACGGAAGGTATCAGCGATAACGTCTGAGTCTGATAGGTACTAGGATTGTGATGCTAAACGGAAGGCATTAAGGATAACGTCTAAGTCTGACAGGTATTAGGACGGTGATGCAGAATGGAAGACATTAAGGACAACGTCTGAGTCTGAAAGATACTAGGACGATGATGCTGAAGTGAAGGCATTAAGGATAACGTCTGAGTATGACAGGTACTAGGACGGTGATGGTGAACGCAAGGAATTAAGGATAACGTCTGAGTCTGATAGCTACTACGAAGGTAATGCTGAACGGAAGAGATCAGGGATAACGTCATAATCTGAGAGGTATTATGGCGGTGATGCTGAACAGAAGTCAGTAATGATAACATCTCAGTCTGCCAGGTATTAAGACGGTGATGCCAAAGGGAAAGAATTATGGATAACGTCCGAGTCTAATGGGTACTACGAGGGTGATGCTGAACGGAAGGTAACAGCGATAACGTCTGAGTCTGATAGATACTAGGACGGTGATGCTAAACGGGAGGCATTAAGGAAAACGTCTGAGTCAGAAAGGAACTTAGACGGAAATGTTGAGCGAAATGTATTAGGGATAAAGTCTGAGTCTGACGGATAATATGACGGTGATGCTAAACAGAAGGCATTAAGAATAAGTTTTGAGTCGGATAGGTACTAGATCGGTGATCATGAATGGAAGACATCTGATATAAGGTCTGAAACTGACAGGTACTACTACGGTGATGCAAAACGGAAGGCATTAAGCATAATGTCTGAGTGTGACAGGTACTAGAATATGGATGCAGAACGGAATTCATCAGATATAACGTCGGGGGCTGAGAGGTATCAGAACGGTGATGCTGAACGGAGAGCATTAAGGATAACGTCTGAATATGACAGGTACTAGGTGTATGATGCTGAATGGAAGGCATTAAGCATAACGTTTGAGTCTGACAGGTATTGGACGGTGATGCTGAACAGAAGCCATTGAGGATAACATCTGTGTCTGACTTGTACTAGGACGGTGATGCTGAATGGAAGGCATTAAGGATAACGTCTGAGTACGACAGGTACTAGGACGTTGATGCTGAATTGAAGGCATCATGTATAACGTCTGAGTATGACATACTAAGACGGTGCTGCTGAACACAAGGAATTAAGGATAACGCCTGAGTCTGATAGGTACTACGACGGTAATGCTGAACGGAAGGCATCAGGAATAGCGTCTTAATATGAGAGGTACGATGACGGTGATGCTGAAAAGAAGTCATTAATGATAACAACTCAGTCTGACAGGTATTAGCACAGTGATGCTGAACGGAAGGCATTAAGGAAAACGTCTGAGTCAGAAAGGTACTACGACGGTAATGTTGAACGGAATGCATCAGAGATAATGTCTGAGTCTGAGAGATACTAGGATTGTGATGCTGAACGGAAGTTATTAAGGATAACGTTTGAGTTAGGTACTAGATCAGTGATCCTGAATGGAAGCCATCTGAGATAACGTCTGAATCTGACAAATACTAGTACGGTGATGCTAAACGGAAGGCATTAAGGATAACGTCTGAGTGTGACAGGTATTAGAATGTGGATGCTGAACAGAAGTCATCAAGGATAACGTCTGGGGCTGAGAGGTATCAGAACGGTGATGACGAACAGAGGGCATTAAGGATAACGTCTGAAACTGACAGGTACTCGGTCTGTGATGCTGAATGAAAGGCATTAAGTATAATGCCTGAATCTGACAGGTATTGGACGGTGATGCTAAACAGAAGCCACTGAGGATGACGTCTGTTTCTGACTGGCACTAGGATGGTGATGCTGAATGCAAGGCATTAACGTTAAGGTCCCAGTCTCACAGGTACTTGGACGGTGATGCTGAACAGAAGGCATTAAGGATAACGTCCGAGCTGAACAGGTAGTAAGACTGTTTTGTTGAAGGAAGGCATCATGGATAACGTTTGAGTTTGACAGGTACTAGGAAGGTGATGGTGAACAGAGGACATTAAGGATAACTTATAAGTCTGGCAGGTACTAGGACGGTGATTCTGAATTGAAGGCATTAAGGATAACGTGTGAGTTTGATAAGTACTAGCACGGTGATGCTGAACGGAAGGTATTAAGGATAAGGTCTGTGACTGACAGGTACTAGGACGGTGATGCTGAACGGAAGGCATCAGGGATAACGTCTGAGTCTAAAAGTTAATAGGACCGTGATGCTGAATAGAATGCATTAAGGAGAACATCTGTGTCTGACGGGTATTAGGAGGGTGATGATGAACGGAGGACATTAACGATAACGTCTGAGTCTGAAAGGTACTAGGACGGTTATGCTGAACGGATGGCATCAGGGATAACGTGTGCGTCTGACAGGTACTAGGACGGTAATTTTGAAAGGAGGGCATGAAGGATAACGTCTGCGCCTGGCAGGTACTAGAAAGGTGATGCTGAATGGAAGGCATCAGAAAAAATGTCAAAGTCTGACAGGCACTATAACGGTGATACAGAATGGAAGGCGTCAGGGATAGCGTCTGAGTCTGAAAGGTACTAGGACGGTGATGGTGAATGGAGGGCAATAAGGATTACGTCTATATCCGACAGGTACTAGTACAGTGAGGCTGAACGGAAGGCATCAGGGAGAGCGTCTAACAGGTACTAGGACGGTGATGCTCAACTTAAGACATTAAGGATAACGTCTGTGTCTAACTGTTATTTGGACGGTGATGCTGAATGAAATTCATTAAGGATAACGCCTGTGTCTGACAGGTATTAATTAGTTGATGATGAACCCAAGTCATCATGCATAACGTATGAGTATGACAGGCACCATGACGGTGATGATAACTTGAGGGCATTAACGATAACGTCTGACCCTGACAGGTACTAGGACGGTGAAACTGAATAGAAGGCATTACGGATAACGTCTGAGTCTGACAGGTACTAGGACGTTGAGGCTGAACTGAAGGCATTAGCGAAAACGACTGAGTTTCACATGTATTAGGAAGGTAATGCTGAACGGAAGGCATCAGGGATGAGTCTGAGTCTGACAAGTACTAGGATGGTGATGCTGAATGAAAGGCATTAAGGATAACATCTCAGATTGACAGGTATTAGGATGGTGATGCTGACCGGAAGGCATTAACGTTTGCGTCTGTAAGTTACTAGGATATTGATGCTGAACTTTAGGCATTAAGGATAACGTCTGAGTCTGACAGGAACTAGGACGGTGATGCTAAACGGAAGGAATTAAGGATATCTTCTGAGTCTGATGGGTACTACGATGGTGATGCTGAACGGAAGGTATCAGCGATAACGTCTAGTCTGACAGGCACTAGGGCGGTGATGCTAAACGGAAGGCATTAAGGATAACGTCTGAGTATGACAGGTACTAGGACGGTGATGCTGAATTGTAGGCATTAAGTATATCGTCTGTTTATGACAGGTACTAAGACGGTGATGCTGAACACAAGGCATTAAGGATAACGTCTGAGTCTGATAGGTACTATAACGGTAATGCTGAACTGAAGGCATCAGTGATAACGTCTTCATCTGAGAGGTACGATGGCGGTGATGCTGAATAGAAGTCTTTAATGATAACAACTCAGTCTGACAGGTATTAGGACAGTGATGCTGAACGGAAGGCATTAAGGAAAATGTCTGAGTCAGACCGGTACTAGGTCGGTAATGTTAAACTTAATGTATCAGAGATAATATCTGAGTGTGACATATACTAGGACTGTGATTCTGAACGGAAGGTATTAAGGATAAAGTGTGAGTTGGATAGGTAGTAGAACGATGATCCTGAATGGAAGCCACCTGAGATGACGTCTGAGTCTGACAGGTATAGTACGAATTGCTAAACGGAAGGCATTAAGGATAACGTCTGAGTGTGACAGGTACTAGAATGGGGATGCTGAACAGAAGTCATCAGGTATAACGTCTGGGGCTAAGAAGTATGAGAACGGAGATGGTGAACGGAGGGCATTAAGCATAACGTTTGAATCTGATAGTTACTCGGTCTGTGATGCTGAATGGAAGGCATTAAGTATAACGTCTGAATTTGACAGGTATTGGACGGTGATGCTAAATAGAAGCCATTGAGAATAACGTCTTTGTCTGACTGGTACTAGGACGGTGATGCTGAATACAAAGCATTAACGTTAAGGTCCGAGTCTGACAGGTACTTGGACGGTGATGCTGAACGGAAGGCATTACGGATAACGTCCGAGCCCGACAGGTAGTGAGACGGTGTTGCTGAACGGAAGGCATCATGGATAACGTCTGAGTCTGACAGGTACTAGGACGGTGAGGCTGAACAGAAGGCATTAAGGATAACGTCTCTGTCTGAAAGGTGCTAGGACGATGATACTGAATGGAAGGCATTAAGGATAACGTCTGAGTATGACAGGTACTAGGACGGTGATGCTGAATTGAAGGCATTAAGGATAACATGTGAGTCTGAGAGGTAATAGGACGGTGATGCTGAACGGAAGGTATTAAGGAAAAGGACTGTGACTGACAGGTACTAGGACGTTGATGCATAACGGTAAGCATCAGGGATGACGTCTGAGTCTGAAAGGTAATAGTAAGGTGATGGTGAATAGAATGCATTAAGGAGAACATCTGAGTCTGACGGGTATTAGGAGGTTGATGCTGAACGGAGGACATTAACGATAACGTCTGAGTTAGAAAGATACTAGGACGGTGATGTTGAACAGATGGCATCAGAGATTACGTCTGAGTCTGACAGGTACTAGGATGGTGATGCTGAAAGGAAGGCATCAAGTATAACGTCTGCGACTGGCAAGTACTACAACGGTGATTCTGAACGGAAGGCATTAGGAAAAATGTCAAAGTCTGACAGGTACTAGGACTGTGATACAGAATGGAAGGTATCAGGGATAACGTCTGCGTCTGAAAGGTACTAGGGCGGTGATGCTGAATTGAAGGTATTAAGGATAACGTCAATATCCGACAGGTACTAGGACAGTTAGGCTGAACGGAAGGCATCAGGGAAAGCGTCTGAGTCTAACAGGTACTAGGACGGTGATGCTGAACATAAGGCATTAAGGATAACGTCTGAGTCTCACTTTTATTTGGACGGTGATGCTGAATGAAAGGCATTAAGGACAAAGTCTGAATCTGACAGGCACTAAGAGGGTGTTGCAATATGGAACGCATCATCTTAGTCTGACAGGTATAAGGACGATGATGCTGAACGGAAAGTATTAAAGACAAAGTCTGAATCTGAGAGGTACAAGGAAGGTGATGCTGAGCGAAAAGATAATTGATATCGTATGATTCTGACAGGTACTAGGACGGTGATGCCGAACAGAGGTCATCATGGATAACGTCTGAATATGACAGGCACTAGGACGTTGATGCTGAATTGAAGGCATTAACGATAACGTCTGAATCTGAGAGGTACAAGGACGGTAAAACTAAATGGAAGGCATTAAGGATAACGTCTGAGTCTGACAGGTAATAGGACTGTGATGGTGAACGGAAGAAATTAACAAAAACGAATGAGTTTTACAGGTACTAGGACGAAAGGCATCAGGGATAACGTCCAAGTCTGACAGGTACTAGGACGATGATGCTGAATAGAAGGCTTATTAAGGAAAACATCTCAGTTTTACATGTATTAGGACGTTGATGCTGAACGGAAGGCATTAAGGGTAACGTCCGAGTCTGAAAGGTACTAGCACGTTGATGCTGAACTTAAGGCATCAGGGATAAGGTCTGAGTCTGACAGGAACTAGAAAGATGATGCTGAATGGAAGGCATTAAGGATAACGTCTGAGTCTGATGGGTACTAGAAGATGCTGAACGGAAGGTGTCAGCGAGAACGTCTGAGTCTGACAGGTGCTACGACTGTGATGCTAAACGGAAGGCATTACGGATAACGTCTGAGTCTGACAGGTGCTAGGACGGTGATGCTGAATGGAAGGAATTAAGGATAATGTCTGAGTCTGAGAGATACTAGGACGGTGATACTGAACTTTAGGCATTAAGCATAACGTCTGTGTCTCACTGTTACTAGGACCGTGATACTGAATGAAAGCCATTAAGGATAACGTCTGAGTCTGACAGGTAATAGTTAGGTGATGCTAAACGGAAGGCATCAGTGATAACGTCTGAGTCTGACAGGTAATAGGAGGGTGATGCTGAAATGAAGGCATTAAGGATAACGTCTGACCTTGACAGGTACTACGACGGTGATACTGAACGGGAAGCATTAAGGATAACGTCTGAATCTAACAGGTAATAGGACGGTGATGTTTAACGGAAAGCATCAGGGATATCGTCCAAGTCTGAAAGGCACTAGGACAGTAATGCAGAACTGAAGGCATCAGTGATAAGGTCTGAGTCTGACAGGTACTAGGACAGTGATGTTGAAGGGAAGGCATCAGGGTAACGTCTGAGTCTGACAGGTACCAGGAAGGTGATGCTGAACGAAGAGGTAAGTGATAATGTATGAGTCTGACAGATACTAGGACGGTGAAGCTGAACGGAAGTCATCATGGATAACGTATGACAGGTATTAGGACTGTGATGCTTAATTGAAGGCATTAAGGATAACGTCTGAGTCTGACAGGTACTAGGACGGTGATGCTGAGCAGAAGACATTAACAAAAACGACTGTGTTTGACAGGTACTAGGACGGTAATGCTGAAAGGAAAACATTAAGGAAAACATCTCAGTTTGACAGGTGTTAGGACGGTTATGCTGAACGGAAGGCATTAACGGTAACATCCCACTCTGAAAGGTACTAGTACGTTCATGCTTAAGTGAAAGGCATCAGGGATAAGGTGTGAGTCTGACAGAAACTAGGAGGAGGATGCTGAACAGAAGGCATTAAGGATAACGTCTGAGTCTGATGGGTGCTAGGAGGGTGATGTTGAATGGAAGGTGTCAGCGATACGTCTGAGTCTGACAGGTACTACGACTGTGATGCTAAATGGAAGGCATTACGGATAACGTCTGAGTCTGACAGATACCAGGACGGTAATGTGAATGGAGGGCATTAAGGATAACGTCTGATTCTGAGAGGTACTAGGAGGGTGATGCTGAACTGAATGCATTAAGGACAACGTATGAGTATGACAGATACTAGGAGGATGATGCTGAATTGAAGGATTAAGGATAATGTCTGAGTCTGAGAGGTACTAGGGCGGTGATGCTAAGCACATGGCATTCAGGATAACGTCTGAGTCTGATAGGTATTAGGACGTTAATGCTGAACAGAAAGCATCAGGAATAACGTCTTAATCTGAGAGATACTAGGACGGTGAAGCTGAATAGAAGTCATTAATGATAACATCTCAATCTGACAGGTATTAGGACGGTGATGCTGAACGGAAGGCATAAAGGAAAACGTCTGTCAAAAAGGTACTAAGACGGAATGCATCAAGGATAAAATCTGAGTCTGACAGATACTAGGACGGTGATGCTGAACGGAATGCATCATGGATAAATTCTTAGTTTGACAGATATTAGTACGGTGTTGCTGAACGGAAGGCATTAAGAATAACTTCTGAGTCAGATAGGTACTAGATCGGTGATCCTGAATGGAAGCCATCAGAGATAACGTCTGATGCCTTCCGGTGTTACTAAACGGAAGGCATTAAAATAACGTTTGAGTCTGACAGGTACTTAAATGGGGATGCTGAACGGAAGTCATTAGGGATAACGTCTGGGGCAGAGAGGTATCAGAACGGTGATGCTAAATGGAGGGCATTAAGGATAACGACTAAATCTGACAGGCACTAGGTTTGTAATGCTGAATGGAAGACATTAAGGATACTGTCTGAGTCTGAGAGGTACTAAGACGGTGATGCTAAACGGAAGCCATCAAGGATAACGTCTTTGTCTGACTGGTACTAGGACGGTGATACTGAATGCAAAGCATTAATGTTAAGGTCTGAATCTGACAGGTACTTGGACAATGATGCTGAACGGATGGCATTAAGTCCGAGCCTGACAGGTACTAAGACAGTGTTGTTGAACGGAAGGCATCATAGATAACGTCTGAGTCTGACAGGTACTAGGACGGTGATGCTGAACGGAAGGCATTAAGGATAACGACTCAGTCTGAAAAGTGCTAGGACGATGATGATGAATGGAAGGCAGTAAAGATAACGTCTGTGTCTGAGAGGTACTAGGACGGCGATGCTGAATTGAAAGTATTAAGGATAACGTGTGAGTCTGAGAGGTACTAGGACGGTGATGCTGAACGGAAGGCATTAGGGATAACGTCTGAGTCTGACAGGTACTAGGACGGTGATGCTGAATAGAAATCATTAAGGAGAACGTCTGAGTCTGAAAGGTATTAGGAGGTTGATGCTGAACGGAAGACATTAAGGATAATGTCTGAGTCTGAAAGGTACTAGGACGGTAATGCTGAACGGATGGGATCAGTGATAACGTCTGAGTCTGATAGGTACTAGGACGGTGATGCTGAACGGAAGGCATCAGGAAAAACGTCTGTCTGACAGGCAATAGGACGGTGATACAGAATGGACGGCATCAGGGATAACCTCAGAGTGTGAATGGTGCTAAGACGGTGATGTTGAATGGAAGGCATTCAGGATAACCTCTATGTCCGACAGGCACTAGGACAGTGATGCTGAACGGAAGGCATCAGGGAGAGTGTCTGAGTCTAACAGTTACTAGGACGGTGATGACGAACTTAAGGCATTAAGGCTAACGTCTGAGTCTCATTGTTACTAGGACGATGATGCTGAATGAAAGGCATTAAGGATAACATTTCAGTCTAACAGGTACTAGAAAGGTGATGCCGAGAGGGAGGCATCAGGGATAACGTCTGATTCTGACAGGTACAAGGACGATGATGCTAAACGGAAGGCATTAAGGATACCGTCTGAGTCTGACTGGTACAAGGACCGTGATGCTGAACGGAAGGCATCAGGGATAACGTATGAATCTGATAGGTACTAGATCGGTAATCCTGAAAAGAAGGCATCAGGGACAACGTCTGAGCCTGACAGGTACTAGGAGGGTGATTCTAAACCGAATTCATTAAGGATAACGTGTGAGTTATACAGGTACTAGAACGGTCTCGCTGAACAGAAGGCATCGGGGATAACGTCTGAGGCTGACAGGTATTGTAACGGTGATGCTGAATTAAAGGCATTAAGGTTAACGTCTAAGTCTGACAGGTACTAGGACGGTGGTGCTGAACTGAAGGTATTAAGGTTAACGTCTAAGTCTGATAGGTACTAAGACTGTGATGCCAAAGAGATGGCATTAAGGATAAGATCTGAGTCTGACAGATACAAGATGGTGATGCTAAATGGAAGGCATTAACGATAACGTCTGAATCTGAGAAGCACTAAGAGGGTGATACTGAGCGGAAGGCATCAATAATAACTTCTGAGTCTGAGAGGTATTCGACGGCGATAATGAGCGGAAGTCATTAAGGAAAACTTCTGGGTCTGACAGTTATTAGAAAGGTGATGCTGAGCTGAAGGCATCAGGGATAACATCTGAGTCTGACAGGTACAAGGACTGTGATGGTGAACGGAGGGCATTAAGGATAAAGTGTGAGTCTGACTGGTACTAGAACGGTGAGCTTGAACGGAAGGCATCAAGAATAAAGTCTGAGTCTGACAGATACTAGGAAGGTGATGCTGAATCGAAGGCATTAAGAATAACTTTTGAGTCGGAAAGGTACTAGATCGGTGATCCTGAATTTAAGCCATCAGGTATAACGTCTGAGTCTGACAGGTACCTGGACGGTGATGCTGAACTGAGGGCACTAAAGATACCGTCCGAACCTGACAGGTACAAAGACGGTGTTGTTGAACAGAAGGCATCATAGGTAACTTCTTAGTCTGACAGGTACTAGGACGGTGATGCTGAACGGAAGGCATTAAGGATAACGTGTCAGTCTAACAGGTGCTAGGACGATGACGCTGAATGGAAGGCATTAAGGATAACGTCTGAGTTTGACAGGTACTAGGACGGTGATGATGAACTGAAGGCTTTAAGGACAACGTTTGAGTCTGAGAGGTACTAGGAGGGTGATGCTGAACGGATGGCATTAAGGATAAGGTCCGCGACTGACAGGTACTAGGACAGTGATGCTGAATGGAAAGCATCGGGGATAATGTCTGAGTCTGATTGGTAAGAGGACGGTGATGTTGAATGGAAGGCATTAAGAAGGACATCTGAGTCTGACAGGTATTAGTAGGGTGATGCTGAACGGAAGACATTGAGGATAACGTCTGAGTCTGAAAGGTGCAAGGACGGTGATGCTGAACGGATGGCATCAGGGATAACGTCTGAGTCTGACAGGTACAAGGACGGTGACGCTGAATTGAAGGCATTAAGGATTACGTCTGAGTCTGAGAGGTAGTCGGACGGTGATGCTGAATTAATGACTTTAAGGATAACGTCTGAGTCTGAGAGGTACTAGGACGGTAATGCTGAATTGAAGGCATAATGGATAATGTCAGTCTGAGAGGTACTAGGACGGCGATGCTGCACGGAAGGTATTAAGGAAAACATCTGAGTCTGCCTGGTAATAGAAATGTGATGCCGAGTGGAAGGCATCAGGGATAACGTCTAAGTCTGACAGGTACAAGGACTGTGATGCTGAATTGAAGGCTTTAAGGATAACGTCTGAGTCTGAGAACTACTAGGACGGTGATGCTGAACGGAAGGTTTTCAGGATAATGTCTGCGACTGATAGGTACTAGGACGGTGATGCCGAACGGAAAGCATCAGGGATAACGTCTGAGTCTGACAGGTAATAGGACGGAGATGCTGAATGGAAAGCATTAAGGAGAACATCCGAGTCTGACAGGTATTAGGAGGTTGATGCTAAACGAAAGACATTAAGGATAACGTCTGAGTCTGAAAGGTGCTAGGACGGTGATGCTGAACGGATGGTATCAGGGATAACATCTGAGTCTGACAGGTACTAGGACGGTAATGCTGATCGGAAGGCATTTAGATAACGTCTGCGACTGACAAATACTAGAACGTTGTTGCTGAACGGAAGGCATCAGGAATAACGTGTAAGGCTGAGAGGCACTAAGACGCTGATAAAGAATGGAAGGTATCAGGGATAATGTCTAAGTCTGAAAGGTACTAAAAGGGTGATGCTGAAAGTAAGGCATTAAGGATAACGTCTATGTCCAACAGGTACTAGGACTGTGATGCTAAACGGAAGGCATCCTGGGAGAGCATCTGAGTCTAACAGGTACTAAGACGGTGATGCAGAACTGAAGGCATTAAGGATAACGTCTGAGTCTCACTGGTACTAGGACGGTAATGCTGAATGGAAGGCATTAGGGATAAAGTCTGAGTCTGACAGGTACTAGAAAGTTGATGCCGAGAGGAAGGCATCAGGGATAACTTCTGAGTCTGATAGGTGCAAGGACAGTGATGCTGAACGGAAGGCATTAAGGATAACGTCCGACTCTGACTGGTACTAGGACGGTGATGCTGAACGGAAGGCATCAGGGATAACGTACGGGTGTGACAGGTACTAGATCGGTGATCCTGAACAGAAGGCATCAAGAATAACGTCTGAGTTTGATAGGTACTAGGAAGGTGATGCAAAACCGAATTCATTAAGGATAACGTGTGAGTCTGACAGGTACTAGAACGGTGATGCTGAACGGAAGGCATTAGGGATAACGTCTGAGTCTGACAGGTGCGGGGACGGTGATGCTGAATTGAAGGCATTAAGGATAACTTTTGAGTCAGACAGGTACTAGGATGGTGATGCTGAATTGAAGGCATTAAGGATAATGTCTGAGTTTGACAGGTACTAGGACGGTGATGCTGAATGGAAGGCATTAAGGATAACGTTTGAGTCTGAAAGTTACTAGGAAGGTGATGCTGAAACGAAGGAATCGAGGATAACGTCTCAGTCTGACAGGTACTAGGATCATGATGCTGATCGGAAGGCATAACGGATGACGTCTGAGTCTGAGAGGTACTAGGACCGATGCTGAATGGAATGCATTAGGGATAACGCCTGAACCTGACAAGTACTAAGGCGGTGATGCTGAGCGGAAGGCATCAAGAATAATTTCTGAGTCTGAGAGGTACTTCGATGGTGATGCTGAACGGAAGGCATTAAGGAAGACATCTGAGTCTGACAGGGAATAGAATGGTGATACTGAGCTGAAGGTATAAGGGATAACATCTGAGTCTGACAGGTACAAGGACTGTGATAGTGAACGAAAGGCATTAAGGATAACGTCTGAGTCTGCCTGGTGCTAGGATGTTGATGTTGAACGGAAGACAACAGCGATAAAGTCTGAGTCTGACAGATACTAGGACGGTGATGCTGAACGGAAGGCATTAAGAATAACTTCTGAGTCGGAAAGATACTAGATCTACGTCTGCGACTGACAAATACTAGAACGGTGATGATGAACGGAGTGCATTAAGGATAACGTCTGAACCTAAGAGGCTCTAGGTCAGTGATGCTGAATGGAAAGCATTAAGGATAACGTCTGAATCTGACAGGTACTAGGAAGGTGATGTTAAATGGAAGGCAGTAAGGATACCGTCTGAGTCTGACCGGTACTAAGACGGTGATGCTAAACGGATGCTATTATGGATAACATCTGTGTCTGACAGGTACTAGGACGGTGATGCTGAATGCAAGGCATTAAAGCTAAGGTTTGAATCTGACAGGTATTTGGACGGTGATGTTGAACGGAAGGCATTAAGGATAACGTCCGAGCCTGACAGGTACTAAGACGGTGTTGCTGAACGGGAGGCATCATGTATAATGTCTGAGTCTGACAGGTACTAGGACGGTGATGTTGAAAGGAAGGCATTAAGGATAACGTCCCAGTCTGACTAGGAGGATGATGCTGAATGGAAGGCATTAAGGATAACGTCTGAGTTTGACAGGTACTAGGAGGGTGATCCTGAATTGAAGGCATTAAGGATAACGTCTGAGTCTGAGAGGTACTAGGACGGTGAGGCTGAATGGAAGGCATTAAGGATAAGGACTGCGACTGACAGGTATTAGGACGGTGATGCTGAACAGAAAGCATCGGGGATAACGCCCGACTCTGACAGGTGATAGGAATGTTATGCTGAATGGAAGGCATTAAGATAACGTCTTAGTCTGACAGGTACAAGAAAGGTGATGTCGAGTATAAGGCATCAAGGTTAACTTCTGAGTCTGACAGGTACAAGGACGGTAATGCTGAACGGAAGGCATTAAAAATAATGTCTGAATCTGATTGGTACTAGGACGGTGACGATGAACGGAAGAGATAAGGGATAACGTCTGACTCTGAAAGGTACAAGGTCGGTGAAGCTAAACGGATGGCATCATGGATATCATCTGAATCTGACAGGTACTAGGACGGTGATGCTAAACGGAAGGCATTAAGGATAACGTCTCTGTCCGACAGGTACTAGGACAGTGATGCTGAACGGAAGGCATCAGGGAGAGTGTCTGAGTCTAACAGGTACTAGGACGGTGATTATGGAGTTAAGGCATTAAGGATAACGTCTGAGTCTCACTGGTACTAGGAGGGTGATGCTGAATGAAAGGCATTATGGATAACATTTGAGTCTGACACGTACTAGAAAGGTGATGCCGATAGGAAGGCATCAGGGATAGTGTCAGAAATTGACAGGTGCAAGGACGGTGATGCTGAACGGAAGGTATTAAGGATAACTTCTGAGTCTGACTGGTATCATGACGGTGATGCTGAACGGAAGGCATCAGGGATACCTGACAGGTACTAGATCGGTGATCCTGAATAGAAGGCATCAGGGATAACCTCTATGTCCGACAGGTACTAGGGGGGGGGGATGCAAAACCGATTTCAATAAGGATAACGTGTGAGTCTGACAGGTACTAGAAAGGTGATGATGAACGGGAGGCATTAAGGATAACGTCTGCGTCTGACAGGTGGTGAGACGGTGATGCTGAGCGGAAGGCATCTGGAATAACGTCTGAAACTGACAGGTACATGGACGGCGATACTGAACGGAAGGCATTAAAGAAAACATCTGAGTCTGCCAGGTACTAAAAGGTGATGCCGAGTGGAAGGCATCAGGGATAACGTCCAAGTCTGACAGGGAAAAGGACGGTGATGCTGAACGGAAGGCATTAAGATAACGTCTGTGTCTGACTAGTAGTTGGACAGTGATGCTGAACAGAAGCCATCAGGGAAATAATCTAAGTCTTACAGATGCTAGGACGGTGATGCTGAACGGAAGGCATCAAGAATAAATTCTGAGTCGGAAAGGTAATGAATCGGTGATCTTGAAGGCGTCAGAGATAATATCTGAGTCTGACATACTAGGACGGTGTTCCTAAACGGAAGGCATTCAGAATAACGTCTGAGTCTGACAATTACTAGGACGCTGATGCTGAACTTAAGGCATTAAGGACAACGTCTGAGTCTGACAGGTACTAGGACGGTGATGCTGAACGGAAGGCATTAAGGATAAGGTCTGAGTCTGACAGGTACTAGGACGGTGAAGCTGAATGGAATGCGTTGAAGATAACGTCTTAGTTTCACAGGTACTAGGACGGTGATGCTGAATTGAAGGCAATGAGGATAATGTCTGAGTCTGATGTGATCTAAGACGTTGATACTGAATGGAAGGTATTTAGGATAACGTCTGAGTCCGACAGGTATTAAGACAGTGATGCTGAGCGGAAGGCATCAAGGATAACGTCTGAATCTGTTAAATACATGGCCGGCGTTGCTGAACGGAAGGCATTAAGGAAAACATCTGAGTCTGACAGATACTAGAAAGGTGATGCCGAGTGGAAGGCATCAGGGATAACGTCTGAGTCTGACAGGTACAGGGACGGTGATGATGAACGGAAAGCATTAAAGATAATGTTTGAGTCTGACAGGTACTAAGATGATGCTGAAAGGAAGCGTCAGGAATAATGTCTGAGTGTGACAGGTAGTAGGACCGTGAAGCTGAGTGGAAGGCATTAAGGATAACGTCTGGCCCTGACAGGTACTAAGACGGTGATGCTGGCTGGAAATTGTCAAGAATAACGTCCGAGTCTGACAGGAAATAGGACGGTGATGCTCAATTGAAGGCATTAAGGATAACGTCTGAGACTGACAGGTACTAGGACGGTGATGCTGAACGGAAGGCATTGAAGATCAGGTCTAAATTCTGTTAGGTACTACAACGGTGATGCTGAACGGAAGACATCAGGGAGAGCGTCCGAGTTTGACAGGTAATAGCACGATGTTGCTGAATGGAAGGCATTAAGAAAAACAGCTGAGTCTGACAGGAATTCGAAGGGTGAGGCTGAACGGATGGCATTAAGGAAAACATCTGAGTCTGACAGGTACAAGAAAGGGGATGCCGAGTGGAAGGCATCAGGGATAACGTCTGAATCTGACAGGTCCAAGGATGGTAATGTTGAACCGAAGGCATTAAGGATAAAGTCTAAGTCTGATTGGTACTAGGACGGTGATGCTGAACGGAAGATATAAGGGATAACGTATGAGTCTGACAGGTACTAGGACGGTGATGCTAAACGGCAGTCATTCAGAATAATGTCTGAGTCTGACAGTTACTAGAACTTTGATGCTGAGCTTAAGGCATTAAGAATAACGTCTGAGTCTGACAAGTTCGAGTACGGTGATGCTCAATGTAAGGTATTAAGGATAACGCTGAGTCTTAGAGGTAAAAGGAATGTGATGCTGATTTGATGGCATTAAGGATAAATTCTGAGTGTGAGAGGTACTAGGACGGTGATGCTGAACGGAAGGCATAAGGATAAGGTCTGAGCCTGACAGGTGATAGGAGGGTAATGCTGAACGGAAGGCATATGGGATAATATCTTAGTCTGACAGGTACTAGGACGGTGATGCTGAATGGAAGACATTAAGAATAACATCTGAGTCTGACAGAAATTAGGAGGGTGATGCTGTACGGAAAGTATCAAGGATAATGTCTGATTCTGAAAGGTACTAGGATGGTGATGCTGAACGGAAGGCATTTGGGATAACGTCTTAGTATGTTAGGTATTAGAATGGTGATGCTGAATGAAAGGCTTTAAGTATGATATATGAGTCTGACAGGAATTTGGAGGGTGATGCTGTACGGAAGGCATTAAGGATAACGTCTGAGTCTGAAAGAAACCAGGATGGTGATGCTGAACGGAAGGCATGAGGGATAACGTCTGAGTCTAACATGTACTAGGACGGTGACGCTAAAGGAAGGCATTAAGGATAAAGTCTGAGCTTGATTGGTACTAGGACGGTGATGCTGACGAAAGGCATCAGGAAATACGTCTAAGACTGACTGGCACTAGGACTGTGATACAGAATGGAAAGCATCAGGAATAAAGTCTGAGTCTGACAGGTATTAAGACGGTTATGCTGAACGGAAGGCATTAAGGATAACGTGTATGTACGACAGGTACTAGGACAATAATGCTGAACGGAAAGCATCAGAGATAGCGTCTGAGTCTGAAAGGTTATAGGACGGTGATGCTGAATGGAAGGCATTAAGGATAACTTCTGAGACTGACAGGTACTAAAACGGTGATACTGAACGGATGGCATTAAGGAAAGCATCTGAGTCTCACAGGTACAAGAAAGGGGATGCCGAGTGGAAGGCATCAGGGATAACGTCTGAGTCTGACAGGTACAAGGATGGTAATGCTGAACGGAAGGCATTAAGGATAACGTCTGAGTCTGATTGGTACTAGGACTGTGATGCTGAACGGAAGAGATAAGGGATAACGTATGAATCTGACAGGTACAAGGACGGTGATGCTAAACGGAAGTCATTCAGGATAACGTCTGAGTCTGACAATTATTAGAACGGAGATGCTGAATTTAAGGCATCAAGGATAACGTCTGAGTCTAACAGGTACTAGGACAGTGATGCTGAACAGAAGGCATCAGGGATAACGTCTGAGTCTGAAAGGTATTACGACTCTGATGCTAAACGGAAGGCATCAGGAATAACGTCTAAGACTGAAAGGTACTAGAGCAGTGATGTTCAATTTAAGGCATTAATGATAACGTATGCCTCCGACAGGTACTAGGACAGTTATGCTGAACGGAAGACATGAGGGATAACGTCTGAGTCTGATATTTACTAGGAAGGTGATGGTGAGTGGAAAGCATTAAGGATAACGTCTGAAGCTGATAGGTACTAGAACGGTGATGCTGAACTGAAGGCGTTAAGGATAACGTCTGAGTCTAACAGATAACAGGACGGTGATATTGAATGGAAGGCATTAAGGATAACATGTGAGTCTGACGGGTACCAGAACGGTGAAACTGAATTGAAGACATTAAGATGAACGTCTGAGACTGACAGATACAAAAAGGTGATGCATTACGGAAGGTATCAGAGATGACGTCTGAGTATGACAGGTATTAGGTGGGATGCTAAATGAAGGGCATGACGAGCAACTTCTGAGTCTGACAGGTACTAGGACAGTGATGCTGAATGTAAGGTGTTAAGAATAACGTCTGAGTCTTGCGGGTAATAGGACTGTGATGCTGAATTGAAGGCATTAAGAATAAGTTCTGAGTCTGACAGGTACAAGAAAGGCGATGCCGAGTGAAAGGCGTCAGGGATAACGTATGAGTTTGACAGGTACAAAGACGGTGTTGTTGAACGGAAGGCATTAAGGATAACGTCTGAGTCTGATTGGTACTAAGACGGTGATGCTGAACCAAGAGTTAAGTGTTAACGTATGAGTCTGACAGGTACAAGGACGGTGATGCTAAACGGAAGTCATTCAGGATAACGTCAGAGTCTGACAATTACTAGAACGCTGATGCTGGGCTTAAGGCATTAAGGATAATGTCTTAGTTTAACAGGTACTAGGACGGTGATGCTCAACGGAAGGCATCAAGGATAACGTCTGAGTTTGAAAGGTACTAGGATGGTGAAGCTGAACGAAAAGCATTAAGGATAACGTCTGAGACTGAACGGTACTGGGACGGTGATACCGAACGTAAGAGATAAGGGATAACGTATGAGTCTGACAGGTATTACGGCTCTGATGCTGAACGGAAGGCATCAGGAATAACGTCTAAGACTGTTCAATGGACGGCATTAATGATGTCGTATGCGTCCGACAGATACTACGATAGTTATGCTGAACGGAAGACATGAGGGATAACGTTTGAGTCTGACATATACTAGGAAGGTGATGGTGAATGGAAGGCATTAATGGTAATGTCTGAATCTCACAGGTACTAGAACGGTGATGCTGAACAGAAGGCGTTAAGGATAAAGTCTGAGTCTAACAGATAACAGGACGGTGATGTTGAATGGAAGGCATTAAGGAGAACGTGTGAGTCTGATAGGTATCAGACCGGTGATACTGAACTGAAGACATTAAGATTAATGTTTGAGACTGACAGATACTAGAAATGTGATTCTTTACGGAAGGTATCAGGGATGACGTCTGAGTCTGACAGGTATTAGGTCGGTGAAGCTAAACGGAGAGCATGACGGAGACAAGGAGAGTGAAGCTGAAAAGAAGGAATAAGGGATATCGTCTGAGTCTGATAGGTACTAGGACAGTGATGCTGAATGGAAGGCATTAAGGATAACATCTGAATGTGACAGGAATTAAGAGGGTGATGCTGGACGGAAGGCATTAAGGATAACGTCTGAGTCTGAAAGGTACTAGACCGGTGACGCTGAACGGAAGGCATCAGGGATAACTTCCGAGTCTGACAGGTACTGGGACGGTGATACTGAACGGAAGGCATTTAGGGTAACGTCTGCGTCTGACAGTTATTAGAACGAGGGTTCTGAATGAAAGTCATCAGGAATAACGTCTGAGTCTGACAGGCAATAGGACGGTCATGTAGAATGGAAGGCATAAAGGATAACGACTGAGTCTCACATGTACAAAGATGGTGATGCTGAACGGAAGGCATTAAGGATAACGCCTATGTCTGACAGGTACTAAGACGGTAATATTGCATGGAAGGCATTAAGGATAACTTCAGAGTCTGACAGGTATTACAACGGTGATGCTCAGCCTAAGACATTCAGGATAACGTGTGAGTCTGAGAGGTGCTAGGAGGGTAATGTTGAATGGAAGGTATTAAGGATAACGTCTGAGTCTGACAAGTGCTAGGAAGGTGATTATGAACGGAAGGCATCAGTTTTAAGGTGTGAGTCTGACAGGTACTAGGATCGTGATGCTGAATGGAAGGCATTAAGGATAACGTCTGAGTCTGAGAGGTACTACAAAGATGATGCTGAACGAAAAAGCATTAAGGATAACGTCTGATATTGAATGAAACTGGGACGGTGATGCTAGATGGAAAGCATCAGGGATAACGTCTGAGTCCGACAGGTACTAAGATCCTGATGCTAAACGGAGGGCATCAGGGATAAGGTCTAACAGAGAAAAATACTAGAACAGTGTTGTTGAATGGAAGGCATTAAGGATAACGTATAAGTACGACTGGTACTAGGACAGTGATGGTGAATTGAAGGCATCAGGGATAACGTCTGAGTCTGACATGTACTAGGAAAGTGATGCTGAGTGGAAGGCATTAAGAATAACGTCTGAGTCTGACATATACTAGAACGGTGATGCTGAACGGAAGGCATTAGGAGTAACGTGTGAGTCCGACAGGTAATAGAACGGTGATGCTGAATGGAAGGCATTAAAATTAACATCTGAGTCTGACAGATACTAGAAGGTGATGGTAAGTGGAAGTTATCAGGGATAATGTGTGAGTCTGACAGGTACAAGGACGGTGATGCTGAATGGAAAGCATTAAGAATAACGTCTGAGTCTGACCGTTATTAGGACGGTGATGCTGAAAGTAAGAGATCAGGAATAGCGTCTGAGACTGACAGGTACTAAGACGGTGATGATGAACGGAAGGCTTTAAGGATAACTTCGGAGTCTGACAGGAAAAAGGACGGTGATGCTAAACGGAAGTCATTAAAGAAAACGTCTGAGTCTGACAGGTACTAGAACGGTAATGCTGAACGGAAGGCATTAAGGATAACGTTTGAGTCTAACAGGTAATAGGACGGTGATACTGTATGGAAGGCATTAAGGATAACGTCTAAGTTTGACAGGTACTTGGACGGTGATGCTAAATTGAAGGCATTAAAGATAACGTCTAAGTATGTCAGGTACTAAGACGGTGAAGCTGAACGGAAGGCATTAAGGATAACGTCTGAGTCTGACAGGTATTAGGATGGTGATGCTGAATGGAGGGCATTAAGGATAACTTCTAAGTCTGACAGGCACTAGGAAGGTGATGCTGAATGTAAAGTATCAAAAACGTCTGAGTCTTAGAGGTAATAGGACGGTGATGCTGAATTGAAGGTATTATGGATAACGTCTGAGTGTGAGAAGTACTAGGACGGTGATGCTAAAAGGAAGGAATCAAAGATAAAGTCTGAGTCTGACAGGTACTAGGACGGTGATGCTGAACGGAAGGTATCAGGGATAACGTCTTACTTTGACAGGTACTAGGGACGGTGATGCTGAGTGGAAGGGATTAAGGATAACATCTGAGTCTGAGAGGAATTAGGACTGTGATGCTGTACTTAAGGCATTAAGGATGACGTCTGAGCCTGCAAGGTACTAGTATGATGATGCTGAACGGTAGGCATCAGTGATAAAGTCTTAGTCTGATAGGTTCTAGGACGGTGATGCTGAATGGAAGGCATTTAGGATAGCATCTGAGTCTCACGGAAATTAGGAGGGTGATGCTGAAAAGAAGGCATTCTGGATAACTTCTGAGTCGGAAAGGTGCTAGATCGGTGTTCCTGAATGGAAGGCATCAGGGATGACGTCTGAGTCTGACAGGTATTAGGACGGTGATGCTAAATGGAAGTCAAATAGGATAACGTCTGAGTCTGACAGATACTAGAACGGTGATGCTAAACTTAAGGCGTTAAGGGTAACGTCTGAGTCTAACAGGTACTAGGGCGGTGATGCTGGATGGAAAGTATTGAGGATAACGTCTGAGTCTGACAGGTACTAGGACGGTGATGCTGAATTGAAGACATTAAGACTAACTCCTTAGTTTCACAGGTACTAGAAAGGAAATGTTAAGCGAAAGGCATCAGGGATAACGACTTAGTCAGACAGGTACAAGGACTGAGATGATGAACGGAAGGCATTGAGGATAAAGTCTAAGTCTTACTGGTACTAGGACGGTGATGCTAAACGGATCATTAAGATTAATGTCTGAGTCTGACAAGTACTAGGACGGTGACTCTGAACGGAATGCATTAAGATAACGTCTAAATCTGACAGGTACTAGGACGTTGATGCTGAGTGTAAGGGATTAATGATAACGTCTGAGTCTGACAGGTACAAGGTCGGTGATGCTGAATTGAAGGCATTAAGAATAAGGTCTGAGTCTGACAGGTATTATGACGGTGATGTTAAAAAGAAGGCTTTAATGATAAGTTCTGAACTTGACTAGTACAAGGACAGTGAAGCTGAAAAGAAGGAATAAGGGATATCATCTGAGTCTGACAGGTACTAGGAGAGTGATGCTGAATGGAAGGCATTAAGGATAACATCTGAATGTGACAGGAATTAAGAGAGTGATGCTGGACGGAAGGCATTAAGAATAACGTCTGAGTCTGAAAGGTACTAGGCCGGTGATGCTGACGGAAGGCATCAGGGATAACTTCTGAGTCTGACAGGTACTAGGACGGTGATACTGAACAGAAGGCATTTAGGGTTACTTCTGCGTCTGACAGTTATTAGAACGAGGGTTCTGAATGAAAGTCATCAGGAGTAACGTCTGAGTCTGACAGGCAATAGGACGGTCATGTAGAATGGAAGTCATAAAGGATGACATCTGAGTCTCACATGTACAAAGATGGTGATTCTGAACGGAAGGCATTAAGGATAACGTCTACGTCTGACAGGTACTAAGACGGTTATGTTGAATGGAAGGCATTAAGGATAACTTCAGAGTCTGACAGGTATTACAACGGTGATGCCCAACCTAGACACTCAGGATAACGTGTGAGTCTGAGAGGTGCTAGGAGGGTGATGTAGAATGGAAGGTATTAAGGATAACATCCGAGTCTGATAAGTACTAGGAAGGTGATGCTGAACGGAAGGCATCAGTTTTAAGGTGTGAGTCTGACAGGTACTAGGATCGTGATGCTGAATGGAAGGCATTAAGGATACCGTTTGAGTCTGAGAGGTACTACAAAGATGATGCTAAACGAAAAAGCATTAAGGATAACGTCTGATACTGAATGAAACTGGGACGGTGATGCTAAATGGAAGGCATCAGGGATAACATCTAAGTCTGACAGGTACTAAGACCCTGATGCTAAACGGAGGGCATCAGGGATAAGGTCTAACAGTGAAAAATACTAGAACAGTGTTGTTGAATGGAAGGCATTAAGGATAACGTATAAGTCCGACAGGTACTAGGGCAGTGATGCTAAATTGAAGGCATCAGGGATAACGTCTAAGTCTGACATGTACTAGTAAAGTGATGCTGAGTGGAAGGCATTAAGGATAACGTCTGAGTCTGACATATACTAGAACGGTGATGCTGAACGGAAGGCATTAAGAATAACGTGTGAGTCTGACAGGTACTAGAACGGTGATGCTGAATGGAAGGCATTAAAATTAACATCTGAGTCTGACAGATACTAGAAGGGTGATGCTAAGTGGAAGTTATCAGGGATAATGTGTGAGTCTGAAAGGTACAAGGACGGTGATGCTGAATGGAAGGCATTAAGAATAACGTCTATGTCTGACTGGTATTAGGACGGTGATGCTGAAAGGAAGAGATCAGGGATAGCGTCTGAGTCTGACAGGTAATAAGACGGTGATGATGAACGGAAGGCTTTAAGGATAACCTCTGAGTCTGACAGGAAAAAGGACGGTGATGCTAAACGGAAGTCATTAAGGAAAACTTCTGAGTCTGACAGGTGCTAGGAACGGTAATGCTGAACGGAAGGCATTAAGGATAACGTTTGAGTCCAACAGGTAATAGGACGGTGATACTTTATGGAAGACATTAAGGATAACGTCTACGTTTGACAGGTACTTGGACGGTGATGCTAAATTGAAGGCATTAAAGATAACGACTAAGTGTGTCAGTAACTAAGACGGTGAAGCTGAACGGAAGGCATCAAGGATAACGTCTGAGTCTGACAGGTATTAGGATGGTGATGCTGAATGGAGGGCATTAAGGATAACTTCTGAGTCTGACAGGTACTAGGAATGTGATGCTGAATGTAAAGTATCAAAATTAACGTCTGAGTCTTAGAGATAATAGGACGGTGATGCTGAATTGAAGGTATTATGGATAACGTCTGAGTGTGAGAAGTACTATGACGTGATGCTAAAAGGAAGGAATCAAAGATAAAGTCTGAGTCTGACAGGTACTAGAACGGTGACGCTGAACGGAAGGTATCAGGGATAACGTCTTAATTTTACCGGTACTAAGGGACGGTGATGCTGAATGGAAGAGAATACGGATAACATCTGAGTCTGAGAGGAATTAGGACTGTGATGCTGTACTTAAGGCATTAAGGATGACGTCTGAGCCTGACTAGTATGGTGATGCTGAACGGTAGGCATCAGTGATAATGTCTTAGTCTGATAGGTACTAGGACGATGATGCTGAAAGGAAGGCATTTAGGATAACTTCTGAGTCGGAAAGGTGATAGTTTGGCGTTACTGAATGGAAAGCATCAGGGATGACGTGTGAGTCTGACGGGTATTAGGACGGTGATGCTAAATGGAAGTCAAATAGGATAACGTCTGAGTCTGACAGATACTAGAACGGTGATGCTAAACTTAAGGCATTAAGGGTAACGTCTGAGTCTAACAGGTACTAGGGCGGTGATGCTGGATGGAAAGTATTGAGGATAACGTCTGAGTCTGACAGGTACTAGGACGGTGATACTGAACGGAAGGCATTTAGGGTAACGTCTGAGTCTGACAGTTATTAGAACGAGGGTTCTGAATGAAAGTCATCAGGAATAACGTCTGAGTCTGACAGGCAGTAGGACGGACATGTAGAATGGAAGGCATAAAGGATAACGTCTGAGTCTCACATGTACAAAGATGGTGATTCTGAACGGAAGGCATTAAGGATAACGTCTATGTCTGACAGGTACTAAGACGGTAATATTGAATGGACGGCATTAAGGATAACTTCAGAGTCTGACAGGAATTACAACGGTGATGCCCAACCTAAGACATTCAGGATAACGTGTGAGTCTGAGAGGTGTTAGGAGGGTGATGTAGAATGGAAGGTATTAAGGATAACATCCGAGTCTGACAAGTACTAGGAAGGTGATGCTGAACGGAAGGCATCAGTTTTAAGGTGTAAGTCTGACAGGTACTAGGATCGTGATGCTGAATGGAAGGCATTAAGGATAACGTCTGATGCTAAATGGAAGGCATCAGGGATAACATCTGACGAGACAGGTACTAAGACCCTGATGCTAAACGGAAGGCATCAGGGATAAGGTCTAACAGTGAAAAATACTAGAACTGTGTTGTTGAATGGAAGGCATTAAGGATAACGTATAAGTACGACAGGTACTAGGACAGTGATGCTAAATTGAAGGCATCAGGGATAACGTCTGAGTCTGACATGTACTGGGAAAGTGATGCTGAGTGGAGGGCATTAAGGATAACGTCTGAGTCTGAAATATACTAGAACGGTGATGCTGAACGGAAGGCATTAAGAATAACGTGTGAGTCTGACAGGTACTAGAACGGTGATGCTGAATGGAAGGCATTAAAATTAACATCTGAGTCTGACAGATACTAGAAAGGTAATGCTAAGTGGAAGTTATCAGGGATAATGTGTGAGTCTGAAAGGTACAAGGACGGTGATGCTGAATGGAAGGCATTAAGAATAACGTCTGAGTCTGACCGTTATTAGGACGGTAATGCTGAAAGGAAGAGATCAGGGATACCGTCTGAGTCTGACAGGCTCTAAGTCGGTGATAATTAACGTAAGGCTTTAAGGATAACTTCTGAGTCTGACAGGAAAAAGGACGGTGATGCTAAACGGAAGTCATTAAGGAAAAAATCTGAGTCTGACAGGTGCTAGAACGGTAATGCTGAACGGAAGGCATTAAGGATGACGTCTAAGTCTAACAGGTAATAGGACGGTGATACTGTATGGAAGGATTATGGATAACGTCTGAGTTTGACACGTACTTGGACGGGGATGCTAAACTGAAGGCATTAAAGATAACGTCTAATTGTGTCAGGTACTAAGACGGTGAAGCTGAGCGGAAGGCATTACGGATAACGTCTGAGTCTGACAGGTATTAGGATGGTGATGCTGAATGGAGGGCATTAAGGACAACCTCTGAGTCTGACAGGTACTAGGAAGGTGATGCTGAATGTAAAGTATTAAAATTAACGTCTGAGTCTTAGAGGTAATAGGACGGTGATGCTGAATTGAAGGTATTATAGATAACGTCTGAGTGTGAGAGGTATTAGGACGGTGATGCTGAAAGGAAGGCATCAAGGATAAAGTCTGAGTCTGACACTGACAGGTTTTAGGACGGTGATGCTGAACGGAAGTTATCAGGGATAACGTCTTAATTTAACGTCTGATATTGAATGAAACTGGGACGGTGATGCTAAATGGAAGGCATCAAGAATAACATCAGAGTGTGACAGGTACTAAGACCCTGATGCTAAACGTAAGGCATCAGGGATAAGGTCTAACAGTGAAAAATACTAGAACAGTGTTGTTGAATGGAGGGCATTAAGGATAACGTATAAGTCCGACAGGTATTAGGACAGTGATGCTGAATTGAAGGCATCAGGGATAGCGCCTGAGTCTGACATATACTAGAGCGGTGATGCTGAACGGAAGGCATTAAGATCAACGTGTGAGTCTGACAGGTACTAGATTGGTGATGCTGAATGGAAGGCATTAAAAGTAACATCTGAGTCTGACAGATACTAGAAAGGTGATGCTAAGCTGGAAGTTATCAGGGATAATGTGTGAGTCTGAAAGGTACAAGGAAGGTGATGCTGAATGGAAGGCATTAAGAATAACGTCTGAGTCTGACCGTTATTAGGACGGTAATGCTGAAAGGAAGAGATCAGGGATACCGTCTGAGTCTGACAGGCTACTAAGTCGGTGATAATTAACGTAAGGCTTTAAGGATAACTTCTGAGTCTGACAGGAAAAAGGACGGTGATGCTAAACGGAAGTCATTAAGGAAAAAATCTGAGTCTGACAGGTGCTAGAACGGTAATTCTGAACGGAAGGCATTAAGGATGACGTCTAAGTCTAACAGGTAATAGGACGGTGATACTGTATGGAAGGATTATGGATAACGTTTGAGTTTGACACGTACTTGGACGGTGATGCTAAACTGAAGGCATTAAAGATAACGTCTAATTGTGTCAGGTACTAAGACGGTGAAGCTGAACGGAAGGCATTACGGATAACGTCTGAGTCTGACAGGTATAATATGGTGATGCTGAATGGAGGGCATTAAGGACAACCTCTGAGTCTGACAGGTACTAGGAAGGTGATGCTGAATGTACAGTATTAGAATTAACGTCTGAGTCTTAGAGGTAATAGGACGGTGATGCTGAATTGAAGGTATTATAGATAACGTCTGAGTGTGAGAGGTACTAGGACGGTAATGCTGAAAGGAAGGCATCAAGGATAAAGTCTGAGTCTGACACTGACAGGTACTAGGACGGTGATGCTGAACGGAAGTTATCAGGGATAACGTCTTAATTCAACGTCTGATATTGAATGAAACTGGGACGGTGATGCTAAATGGAAGGCATCAAGAATAACATCAGAGTGTGACAGGTACTAAGACCCTGATGCTAAACGTAAGGCATCAGGGATAAGGTCTAACAGTGAAAAATACTAGAACAGTGTTGTTGAATGGCGGGCATTAAGGATAACGTATAAGTCCGACAGGTACTAGGACAGTGATGCTGAATTGAAGGCATCAGGGATAACGTCTGAGTCTGACATGTACTAGGAAAGTGATGCTGAGTGGAAGGCATTAAGGATAACGTCTGAGTCTGACATATACTAGAGCGGTGATGCTGAACGGAAGGCATTAAGATCAACGTGTGAGTCTGACAGGTACTAGAACGGTGATGCTGAATGGAAGGCATTAAAAGTAACATCTGAGTCTGACAGATACTAGAAAGGTGATGCTAAGCGGAAGTTATCAGGGATAATGTGTGAGTCTGAAAGGTACAAGGAAGGTGATGCTGAATGGAAGGCATTAAGAATAACGTCTGAGTCTGACTGTTATTAGGACGGTGATGCTCAAAGGAAGAGATCAGGGATACCGTCTGAGTCTGACAGGTACTAAGTCGGTGATAATGAACGGAAGGCTTTAAGGATAACTTCTGAGTCTGACAGGAAAAAGGACGGTGATGCTAAACGGAAGTCATTAACGAAAATGTGTGAGTCTGACAGGTGCTATAACGGTAATGCTGAACGGAAGGCGTTAAGGATAACGTCTAAGTCTAACAGGTAATAGGACGATGATACTGTATGGAAGGCATTAAGGATAACGTCTGAGTTTGACATGTACTTGGACGGTGATGCTAAACTGAAGGCATTAAAGATAACGTCTAATTGTGTCAGGTACTAAGACGGTGAAGCTGAACGGAAGGCATTACGGATAACGTCTGAGTCTGACAGGTATTAGGATGGTGATGCTGAATGGAGGGCATTAAGGACAACCTCTAAGTCTGACAGGTACTAGGAAGGTGATGCTGAATGTAAAGTATTAAAATTAACGTCTGAGTCTTAGAGGTAATAGGACGGTGATGCTGAATTGAAGGTATTTTGGATAACGTCTGAGTGTGAGGAGGTACTAAGACGGTGATGCTGAAAGGAATGCATCAAGGATAAAGTCTGAGTCTGACAGGTACTAGGACGGTGATGCTGAACGGAAGTTATCAGGGATAACGTCTTAATTTTACAGGTACTAGGGATGGTGATGCTGAATTGAAGGGATTTAGGATAACATCCGAGTCTGAGAGGAATTAGGACTGTGATGCTGTACTTAAGGCATTAAGGATGACGTCTGAGCCTGAAAGGCACTAGTATGGTGATGCTGAACTGTAGGCATCAAGGATAACGTCTTAGTCTGATAGGTGATAGGACGGTGTATCTGAATGGAAGGCATTTAGGATAACATCTGAGTCTGACAGGAATTAGGAGGGTGATGCTGAAAGGAAGGCATTTTGGATAACTTCTGAGTCTAGATCGGTGTTCCTGAATGGAAGGCATCAGGGATGACGTCTGAGTCTGACGGGTATTAGGACGGTGATGGTAAATGGAAGTCAATAATGATTTCGTCTGAGTCTGACAGATACTAGAACGGTGATGCTAAATTTAAGGCATTAAGGGCAACGTCTGAGTCTAACAGGTACTAGGGCGGTGATGCTGGATTGACAGCATTAAGGATAACGTCTGAGTCTGACAGGTACTAGGAGGGTGATGCTGAATTGAAGACATTAAGAATAACGTCTTAGTCTCACAAGTACTAGAAAGGTAATGTTAAGCAAAAGGCATCAGGGATAATGACTTAGTCAGACAGGTACAAGGACTGAGATGCTGAACAGAAGGCACTGAAGATAAAGTCTAAGTCTTACTGGTACTAGGACGGTGGTGCTATAAGGATCATTAAGATTAATGTCTGAGTCTGACAAATACTAGGACGGTGATGGTGAACGGAAGGCATTAAGGATAACGTCCGAATATGACAGGTAATAGGGCGGTGATTCTGGATAGAAGGCATTAAGGATAACATCTGAGTCTGACAGGGACTAGGACGGTGATGTTGAAAGGAAGGCATTAAGGATAACGTGTGAGTCTAACAGGTACTCTGACACTGATGTTGATCGGATGGCAATACGAATAAGTTCTCAACCTGACTGGTACAATGACAGTGAAGCTGAACAGAAGGCATCACGGATATCGTCTGAGTCTGACAGGTACTAGGACAGTGATACTGAATGGAGGGCATTAAGGATAACATCTGAGTGTGACAGGAATTAAGAGAGTAATGCTGAACGGAAGGCATTAAGGATAACGTCTGAGTCTGAAAGGTACTAGGACGGTGATGTTGAATGGAAGGCATTAAGGGTACCTTCAGAGTCTGATAGGTATTACAACGGTGATGCTCAAGCTAAGACATTCAGGATAGCCTGTGAGTCTGACAGGTGCTTTGACGGTGATGTGGAATGGAAGGTATTAAGGGTAACGTCTAAGTCGGACAGGTACTAGGAAGGTGATGGTGAACGGAATTAATCAGTTATAACGTGTGAGTCAGACAGGTACGAGGACCGTGATGCTTAGCGAAAAAGCATTAGGGATAACGTCTGAGACTGAATGATACTGGGAAGGTGATGCTGAACAGAAGGCATCAGGGATATCGTTTGAGTCTGACAGGTACTAAGACCGTGATGCTGAATGGAAGGCATCAGGGATAACGTCTAAGACTGAGAGGTACTTGAACAGTGATGTTGAATGGAAGGCATTTTTTAAGGATAACGTATGAGTCCGACAGGCAATAGGACAGTGATGGTTAACGGAAGGCATCAGGGATAACGTCTGAGTCTGAAATGTACTAGGAAGGTGATGCTGAGTGGAAGGCATTAAGGATAACGTCTGAGTCTGACATACTAGAACGGTGATGCTGAACGTAAGGCATTAAGGATAACGTGTGAGTCTGACGGGTACTAGAATGGTGATGCTGAATAGAAGGCATTAACATTAACATCTGAGTCTGACGGATATTAGAAAGGTGATGCAAAGCAGAAGGTATCAGGGATAACGTCTGAGTCTGACAGGTACAAGGACGGTGATGCTGAATGGAAGGCATAAAAGAATAGCGTATGAGTCTGACTGGTATTAGGACGGTGATGCTGAAAGAAAGAGATCAAGGATCTGAAAGGTACTAGGACGGTGATGCCGAATGGAAAGTACTAAGGATAACGTCTGAGTCTGACAGGTAATAAGACAGTGATGATGAATGGAAGGCTTTAAGGACAACTCCTGAGTCTGAGAGGTACTAGAACTGTGATGCTGAAGGGAAGGCATTAAGGATAACTTCTGTGTCTAACAGGTAATAGGACGGTGATGCTGAATGGATGGCATTAAGGATGATGTCTGAGTTTGACAGGTACTTGGACGTTGATGTAAAATTGAAGGAATTAAAGATAATGTCTGAGTGTGTCAGGTACTAGGTCGGTGATGCTGAACGGAAGGCATTAGGGATAACGTCTGAATCTGACCGGTGTTAGGATGGTGATGCTGAATGGAAGGCATTAAGGCTACCTTCTGAGTCTGACAGTTACTTGGACGGTGATGCTAAATTGAAGGCATTAAAGATAACGTCTGAGTGTGTCAGGTGCTAGGACGGTGATGCTGAACAGAAGGCATGAAGGGTAACGTCTGAATCTGACAGGTACTAGGATAGTGATGCTGAATGGAAGGAATTAAGGGTACCATCTGAGTCTGACAGTTACTTGGACGGTGATGCTAAATTGAATGCATTAAAGATAACGTCTGAGTGTGTCAGGTGCTAGGACGGTGATGCTGAACAGATGGCATGAAGGGTAACGTCTGGATCTGACAGGTGCTAGGATGGTGATGCTGAATGGAAGGCATTAAGGCTACCTTCTGAGTCTGACAGGTACTAAAACGGTGATACTGAACGGAAGCCATTAAGGACAACGCCTGAGTCTGACAGGTACTAGGACGGTGATGCTGAACAGAAGGAATTAAAGATAACATTTGAGACTGACAGGTATTAGGAATGTGATGCTGAACGAAAGGCATCAGGGATAATGTCTGATTCTGACAGGTACTAGGACCGTGACCCTGCATGTCAGGCATTGATGACAACATCTGTGTCTGAAAGGTACTAGGACGGTGATGCCGAATGGAAAGTACTAAGGATAACGTCTGAGTCTGATAGGAAATAGGACGGTGATGCTCAATTGTAGGCATTAAGGATAACGTCTGAGACTGACAAGTACTAGGACGGTGATGCTGAACGGAAGGCATTAAGGATAAGTTTTGAACCTGACTGGTACAAGGACAAAGTAGTTGAACGTAAGGTATTCGGGAAAACGTCTAAGTCTGACAGGTACTAGGATGGTGATGCAAAAGGGGAGGCAATAAGAATAACAGCTGAGTCTGACAGGGACTAGGAGGGTGATGCTGAAAGGAAGGCCTTCTGTATAAATTCTGAGTCGGAAAGGTACTAGATCGGTGATCCTGAATGGAAGGCATCAGGGATGACGTGTGAGTCTGACGGGTATTAGGACGGTATTGCAAAACGGAAGCCAATAAGGATGATGTCTGAGTCTGACATATGCTAGAACGGTGATACTGAATAGAAGGCATTAAGGATAACGTCTGAGTCTAACAGGTACTACGACGGTGATGCTGGATGGAAGGGATTTAGGATAACCTCTGAGTCTGACAGGTACTAGAAAGGTGAGGCTAAGCAAAATGCATCAGGGATAACGTCTTAGTCAGACAGGTAAAAGGACTGTGATGCTGAACGGAAGCCATTGAGGATAAATCTAAGTCTTACTGGTACTGGGATTGTGATGCTAAACGGATCATTTAGAATAACGTCTGAATCTGACAGGTCCTAGAACGGTGATGCTGAACAGAAGGAATTAGGGATAACGTCTGATTCTGACAGGTATTAGGACGGTGATTCTGAATTGAAGACATTAAGAATAACGTCTGAGTCTGACAGGTACTAGAACGGTGATGCTGAACGGAACTAATGAGTTATAACGTGTGAGTCAGACAGGTACTAGGACCGTGATGCTGAGCGAAAAAGCATTAGTTATATCGTCTGAGACTGAATGATACTGGGAAGGTGATGCTAGACAGAAGGCATCGGGATAATGTTTGAGTCTGACCGGTACTAAGACCCTGATGCTGAACGGAAGGCATCAGGGATAACGTCTAAGAATGAGAATTACTTGAACAGTGATGTTGATTGGAAGGCATTAAGGATAACGTGTAAGTCCGACAGGTACTAGTACAGTGATGATGAACGGAAGGAATCAGGGATAACGTCTGAGTCTGAAATGTACCAGGAAGGTGATGCTGAGTGGAAGGCATTAAGGATTACGTCTTAGTCTGACAGGTACTTGGAGGACGATGCTGAATGGAAGACATTAAGGATAATTCCTGAGACTGACAGGTAATAGGACGGTGATGTTGAACGGAAGGCATTAATGATAAGTTCTGAACATGACTAGTAAAAGGACAATGACACTGAACGGAAGGCATCAGCGAAAACGTCTGAGTCTAACAGGAACAAGGACTGTGATGCTAAATAGAAGGCAATAAGAACAACATCTGAGTCTGACAGGAACTAGGAAGGTGATGCTGAAAGGTAGGATTCTGCATAAATTCTTAGTCGGAAAGGTACTAGATCGGTGATCCTGAATGGAAAGCATCTGGAATGACGTGTGAGTCTGATAAGTATTAGGACGGTAATGCAAAACGTAAGCCAATAAGGACACTGTCTGAGTCTGACAGGTACTAGAACGGTGATGCTGAGCGTAAGGCATTAAGGATAACGTCTGTGTCTAACAGGTACTAGTCCGGTGATGCTGGATGGAAGGCATTGAGGATAACCTCTGAGACTGACAGGTACTAGAAAGGTGATGCTAAGCGAAAGGAATCATGGAAAATGTTTTAGTCTTACAGGTACGAGGACGGTGATGCTGAACGGAAGGCATTGAGGGCAAAGTCCAAGTCTTGCTGGTACTAGGACAGTGATGCTACACGTAAGTTGTCAAGAATAACGTCTGAGTCTGACAGGTACTAGGACGGTGATTCTGAAATGAAGGCATTAAGGATAACGTTTAAGTCTAACATGTACTAGGAAAGTGATACTGAGTGGAAGGCATTAAGGATAATATCTGAGTCTGACAGGTACTAGGAAGTTGATGCTGAATGGAAGACAATACGGATAACTTCTGAGACTAACAACTACTAGGACGGTGATGTTGAACGGAAGGCATTAAGGATAGATTCTGAACCTGACTGGTTCAAGGACAATGAAGATGAACAAAAGGCATCAGGGATAACGTCTGAGTGTGACAGGTAAAGGAGGGGGATGCTTAACGTGAGGCATCAGGGATAACATCTAACACTAACAGTTACTAAAACGGTAATGCTGAATGGAATGCATTAAGGATAAATCATGAGTCCGACATGTACTACGATAGTGATGCTGAACGGAATGCTTCAAGGATAACGTCTGAGTCTGACATATATCAGGACGGTGATGCTGAATGGAAGGCATTTAGGATATCGTCTGAATCTGACAGGCGCTAGGACGGTGATGATGAACTGAAAGCATCAAGGATAACGTCTGTGTCTGAAAGATACTAGGACGGTGATGATGAACGGAGGGCATTAAGGATAACGTCTGAGTCAAACAGGTACTACGACAGTGACGCTGAATGGAATTTATTAAGGCTAACGGCTGAGTCTGATAGGACATAGGAAGGAAATGCTAAATTGAAAGCATTAAGGATAACGTCTGAGTTAGACAGGTACTACGACGGTGATGCTGAACGAAAGGCAATAATGATAACGTCTGAGTCCGACAGGTACTAGGACGGTGATGCTGAACGGAAGGCATTAAGGATATCGACTGAGTACGACAGGATTTAGGAGGGTGATGCTGAACGGAAGGCATTAAGGATAAGGTCTAAGTCTGAAACGTGATGCTCTACGGAGACATTAAGTATAACGTCTGAGTCTGACAGGTATCAGGGTGGTGATGTTGAACAGAAGGGATCAGGGATAACGTCTGAGTATGACAAGAACTAGTATGGTGATGCTGAACGAAAAAGCATTAAGGATAACGTGTGAGACTGGATGGTACTAGGACGTTGACGCTCAACGGAAGGCATTATGGATAAGGTCTGAGTCTGATATGTACTAAGACGATGATGCTGAATGGAAGGAATCAAGGATAACATCTGAGTCTAAGAGATACTAAGACGGTGATGCTGAACGGAAGGCTTTAGGATAACGTCTGATACTGACAGGTACTAGGATGGTGATCATGAATGGAAGACATTAAGACTACCTTCTGAGTCTGCCAGGTACTAAAACGGTGAAACTGAACGGAAGCCATTAAGGATAACGTATGAGTCTGACAGGTGCTAGGACGGTGATTCTGAACGGAAGCAATTAAAGGTAACCTTTCAGACTGACAGGTATTAGCAATGTGATACTGAACGGAAGGCATCAGGGATAATATCTGATTCTGACGGGTACTAAGACCGTGACCCTACATATCAGGCATTAAACATAACGTCTGTGTCTGAAAGGTACTAGGACGGTGATGCCGAATGGAAAGTATTAAGGATAACGTGTGAGTCTGACAGGATATAGGACGGTGATGCTCAAGTGAAGGCAATAAGGATAACGTCTGAGACTGATAGGTACTAGGACATTGATGCTGAACGAAAAGCATTAAGGATAAGGTCTAAGTCTGACAGGTACTAGAACAGTGATGCTGAACAGAATGATTAGGGAAAACGTTTGAGTCTAGGAGGTACTAGGATGGTGATGCTAAATGGGAGGCAATAAGAATAACATCGTGTTTGACAGGAGCTAGGAGGATGATGCTGAGAGGAAGGAATTCTGGATAAATTTTGAGTCGGAAAGGTACTAGATCGGTGATTCTGAACGGAAGGCATCAGGGATGACGTGTGAGTCTGACGGGTATTAGGACGGTGATGCAAAGCGGAAGTCAATAAGGATAACGTCCGAGTCTGACATGTACTAGAACGGTGATGCTGAACTGAAGGCATTAAGGATAACGTCTAAGTCTAAGAGGTACTAGTCCGGTGATGCTGGATAGAAGGCATTGAGGAAAACCTCCGAGTCTGACAGGTACTAGAAAGGTGATGCTAAGCGAAAGGAATCAGGGATAACTTCATAGTCTGACAGGTACAAGGACGGTGATTCTGAACGGAAGGCATTGAGGGCAAAGTCGAAGTCGTGCTGGTACTAGGACGCTGACGCTACACATAAGTTATTAAGAATAACGTCTGAGTCTGACAGTTACTAGGACGGTGATGCTGAATTGAAGGAATTAAGGATAACGTCTGAGTCTGACATGTACCAGGAAAGTGATGCTGGAAGGCATTAAGGATAACGTCTGATGTTGACAGGTACTAGGACAGTGACGCTGAATGGAAGACATTGAGGATAACTTCTGAGACTGAGAGGTAATAGGACGTTGATGTTGAACGGAAGGCATTAATGATAAGTTCTGAACATGACTAGTACAAGGACAATGACAATGAACGGAAGGCATCAGCGAAAACGTCTGAGTCTAACAGAAACAAGGACTGTGATGCTAAATGGGAGGCAATAAGAATAACATTTGAGTCTGAGAAGAACTAGGAGGGTGATGCTGAAAGGAAGGCATTCTGCATAAATTCTGAGTCAGAAAGGTACTAGATCGGTGATCCTGAATGGAAGTCATCAGGAATGACGTGTGAGTCTGATAAGTATTAGGACAGTAATGAGAATGGAAGTCAATAAGTATACCGTCTGAGTTTGATAGGTACTAGAACGTTGATGCTGAACGGAAGGCATTAAGGATAACGTCTGTGTCTAACAGGTACTAGTCCGATGATGCTGGATGGAAGGCATTGAGGATAACCTCTGAGTCTGACAGGTACTGGAAAGGTGATGCTAAGCGAAAGGCATCAGGGAAAACGTTTTAGTCTGACAGGTACAAGGACGGAGATGCTGAACGGAAGTCATTGAGGGCAAAGTCCAAGTCTTGTTGGTACGAGGACGGTGATGCTACATATAAGTTATCAAGAATAACGTCTGAGTCTGACAGGTACTAGGACGGTGATTCTGAATTGAAGGCTTTAAGGATAACGTTTAAGTCTGACATGTACTAGGAAAGTGATACTGAGTGGAAGGCATTAAGGATAATATCTAAGTCTGACAGGTACTAGGAAGTTGATGCTGAATGGAAGACAATACGGATATCTTCTGAGACAAACAGGTAATAGGACGGTGATGTTGAACGGAAGGCATTAAGGATAGATTCTGAACCTGACTGGATCAAGGACAATGAAAATGAACAGAAGGCATCAGGGATAACGTCTGAGTGTGACAGGTAAAGGACGGTGATGCTTAACATGAGGAATCAGGGATAACATCTAACACTGACAGTCACTAAAACGGTAATGCTGAATGGAATGCATTAACTATAAAGCATGAGTCCGACATGTACTAGGACAGTGATGCTGAACGGAATGCTTCAAGGATAACGTTTGAGTCTGACATATATCAGGACGGTGATGCTAAATGGAAGGCATTTAGGATAACGTCTGAGTCTGACAGGTGTTAGGACGGTGATGATGAACTGAAAGCATCAAGGATAACGTCTGTGTCTGAAAGATACTAGGACGGTGATGATGAACGGAGGGCATTAAGGTTAACGTCTGAGTCAAACAATTACTAGGACAGTGATGCTAAATGGAAATTATCAAGGATAACGGCTGAGTCTGATAGGGAATAGGAAGGAAATGCTCAGTTGAAGGCATTAAGGATAACGTGTGAGTTAGACAGGTACTACGACGGTGATGCTGAACGAAAGTCATTAAGGATAACGTCTGAGTCCGACAGGTACTAGGACGGTGATGCTGAATGGAAGGCATTAAGGATATCGACTGAGTACGACAGGATTTAGGAGGGTGATGCTGAACGGAAGGCATTAAGGATAAGGTCTAAGTCTGAAAGGTAGTAGGTCGGTGATGCTCTACGGAGGACATTAAGTATAACATCTGAGTCTGACAGGGATCAGGATGGTGATGTTGAACAGAAGGCATCAGGGATAACATCTGAGTATAATAGGAACTAGTATGGTGATGCGGAACGAGAAATAATTAAGGATAAAGTGTGAGACTCAATGGTACTGGGACGGTGATGCTCAACGGAAGGCATTAATGATAAGGTCTGAGTCTGATATGTACTAAGACGATGATGCTGAATGGAAGGAACCAAGGATAACATCTGAGTCTAAGAGATACTAAGACGGTGATGCTGAACGGAAGGTTTTAGGATAACGTCTGAAACTGACAGGTACTGGGATGGTGATCATGAATGGCAGACATTAAGACTACCTATTAAAGGTAACCTTTGAGACTGACAGGCATTAGCAAAGTGATGCTGAACGGAAGGCATCAGGGATAATGACTGATTCTGACGGACTAAGACCTTGACCCTGCATGTCAGGCATTAAACATAACGTCTGTGTCTGAAAGGTACTAGGACGGTGATGCCGAATGGAAAGTATTAAGGATAACGTGTGAGTCTGACAGGAAATAGGACGGTGATGCTCAATTGAAGGCATTAAGGATAACGTCTGAGACTGACAGGTACTAGGACATTGATGCTGAACGAAAAGCATTAATGATAAGGTCTAAGTCTGACAGGTACTAGAACAGTGATGCTAAACAGAAGGCATCAGGGAAAACGTCTGAGTCTAGGAGGTACTAGGATGGTGATGCTAAATGGGAGGCAATAAGAATAACATCTGAGTCTGACAGGAGCTAGGAGGGTGATGCTGAGAGGAAGGAATTCTGGATAAATTCTGAGTCGGAAAGGTACTAGATCGGTGATTCTGAATGGAAGGCATCAGGGATGACGTGTGAGTCTGACGGGTATTGGGATGGTGATTCAAGACGGAAGTCAATAAGGATAACGTCTGAGTCTGACAGGTACTAGAACGGTGATGCTGAACGGAAGGCATTAAGGATAACGTCTGAGTCTAAGAGGTACTAGTCCGGTGATGCTGGATGGAAGACATTGAGTAAAACCTCTGAGTCTGACAGGTACTAGAAAGGTGATGCTAAGCGAAGGGAATCAGGGATAACGTCTTAGTCTGACAGGTACAAGAAGGGTGATGCTGAACGGAAGACATTGAGGGCAAAGTCGAAGTCGTGCTGGTACTAGGACGCTGACGCTACACGTAAGTTATTAAGAATAACATCTGAGTCTGACAGTTACTAGGACGGTGATGCTGAATTGAATGCATTAAGGATAACGTTTGAGTCTGACATGTACCAGGAAAGTGATGCTGGAAGGCGTTAAGGATAACGTCTGATTCTGAGAGGTACTTGGACAGTGACGCTGATTGGAAGACATTAAGGATAACTTCTGAGACTGAGAGGTAATAGGACGGTGATGTTGAACGGAAGGCATTAATGATAAGTTCTGAACATGACTAGTACAAGGACAATGACACTGAACGGAAGGCATCAGGGAAAACGTTAGAGTCTAACAGGAACAAGGACTGTGATGCTAAATGGGAGGCAATAAGAATAACATCTGAGTCTGACAGGAACTAGGAGGGTGATGCTGAAAGGAAGGCATTCAGCATAAATTCTGAGTCTAAAAGGTACTAGATCGGTGATCCTGAATGGAAGGCATCAGGAATGACGTGTGAGTGTGACGGGTATTAGGACGGTAATGCAAAACGTAAGCCAATAAGGATACTATCTGAGTCTGACAGGTTCTAGAACGTTGATGCTGAGCGTAAGGCATTAAGGATAACGTCTGTGTCTAACAGGTACAAGTCTGGGGATGCTCGATGGAAGGCATTGAGGAAAACCTCTGAGTCTGAGATATACTGGAAAGGTAATGCTAAGCGAAAGGCATCAGGGAAAACGTTTTAGTCTGACAGGTACAAGGACGGTGATGCTGAATGGAAGGCATTGAGGTCAAAGTCCAAGTCTTGCTTGTACTAGGACGGTCATGCTACATATAAGTTATCAAGAATAACGTCTGAGTCAGACAGGTACTAGGACGGTGATTCTGAATTGAAGGCATTATGGATAACTTTTTAGTCTGACATGTACTAGGAAAGTGATACGGAGTGGAAGGCATTAAGGATAATATCTGAGTCTGACAGGTCTTAGGAAGTTGATGCTGAATGGAAGACAATACGGATAACTTCTGAGACTGAGAGGTAATAGGACGTTGATGTTGAACGGAAGGCATTAAGGATAGATTCTGAACCTGACTGGTTCAAGGACAATGAAGATGAACAGAAGGCATCAGGGATAACGTCTGAGAGTGACAGGTAAAGGACGGTGATGCTTAACATGAGGAATCAGGGATAACATCTAACACTCACAGTCACTAAAACGGTAATGCTGAATGGAATGCATTAAGGATAAAGCATGAGTTCGACATGTACTAGGACAGTGATGGTGAACGTAATACTTCAAGGATAACGTCTGAGTCTGACATATATCAGGACAGTGATGCTGAATGGAAGGCATTTAGGATAACGTCTGAGTCTGACAGGTGCTAGGACGATGATGATGAACTGAAAGAATCAGGGATAACGTCTGTGTCTGAAAGATACTAGGACGGTGATGATGAACGGAGGGCATTAAGGATAAAGTCTGAGTCAAACAGGTACTACGACAGTGATGGTGAATGGAAATTATTAAGGATAACGGCTGAGTCTGATAGGACATAGGAAGGAAATGCTCAATTGAAGGCATTAAGGGTAACGTGTGATTCAGACAGGTACTACGACGGTGATGCTGAACGAAAGGCATTAAGGATAACGAATGAGTCTGACAGGTACTAGGACGGTGATGCTGAACTGAAGGCATTAAGGATATCGACTGAGTACGACAGGATTTAGGAGGGTGATGCTGAACGGAAGGCATTAACGGTAAGGTCTAAGTCTGAAAGGTAGTAGGTCGGTGAGGCTCTACGGAAGACATTAAGTATAACGTCTGAGTCTGACAGGTATCAGGGTGGTGATGTTGAACAGAAGGCATTAGGGATAACGTCTGAGTATAACAGGAACTAGTATGGTGATGCTGAACGAAAAAGCATTAAGGAAAACGTGTGAGACTCAATGGTACTGGGACGGTGATGCTCAACGGAAGGCATTAAGGATAAGGTCTGAGTCTGATATGTGCTAAGACGATGATGCCGAATGGAAGGAATCAAGGATAACATCTGAGTCTAAGAGATACTAAGACGGTGATGCTGAACGGAGGGCTTTAGGATAACGTCTGATACTGACAGGTACTAGGATGGTGATCATGAATGGAAGGCATTAAGGCTACCTTCTGAGTCTGCCAGGTACTAAAACGGTGATACTGAACGGAAGCCATTAAGGATAACGTCTGAGTCTGACAGGTACCAGGACGGTGACTCTAAACAGAAGGAATTAAAGGTAACCTTTGAGACTGACAGGTATTAGCAATGTGATACTGAACGGAAGGCATCAGGGATAATGACTGTTTCTGACGGGTACTAAGACCGTGACCCTGCATATCAGGCATTAAACATAACGTCTGTGTCTGAAAGGTACTAGGACGGTGATGCCGAATGGAAAGTATTAAGGATAACGTGTGAGTCTGACAGGATATAGGACGGTGATGCTCAAGTGAAGGCATTAAGGATAGCGTCTGAGACTGACAGGTACTAGGACATTGATGCTGAACGAAAAGCATTAAGGGAAAGGTCTAAGTCTGACAGGTACTAGAACAGGGATGCTAAACAGAAGCCATCAGGGAAAACGTCTGAGTGTAGGAGGTACTAGGACGATGATGCTAAATGGGAGGCAATAAGAATAACATCTGAGTCTGACAGGAGCTTGGAGGGTGATGCTGAGAGGAAGGAATTCTGGATAAATTTTGAGTCGGAAAGGTACTAGATCGGTGATTCTGAATGGAAGGCATCAGGGATGACGTGTAAGTCTGACGGGTATTAGGACGGTGATGCAAAACGGAAGTCAATAAGGATAACGTCTGAGTCTGACAGGTACTAGAACGGTGATGCTGAACTGAAGTCATTAAGGATAACGTCTGAGTCTAAGAGATACTAGTCCGGTGATGCTGGATGGAAGACATTGAGTAAAACCTCTGAGTCTGACAGGTACTAGAAAGGTGATGCTAAGCGAAAGGAATCAGGGATAACGTCTTAGTCTGACAGGTACAAGGACGGTGATGCTGAACGGAAGGCATTGAGGGCAAAGTCGAAGTCGTGCTGGTACCAGGACGCTGACGCTACACGTAAGTTATTAAGAATAACGTCTGAGTCTGATAGTTACTATGGAGGTTATGCTGAATTGAATGCATTAAGGATAACGTTTGAGTCTGACATGTACCAGGAAAGTGATGCTGGAAGGCATTAAGGATAACGTCTGATTCTGAGAGGTACTAGGACAGTGACGCTGATTGGAAGACATTAAGGATAACTTCTGAGACTGAGAGGTAATAGGACGGTGATGTTGAACGGAAGGCATTAATGATAAGTTCTGAACATGACTAGTACAAGGACAATGACACTGAACGGAAGGCATCAGGGAAAACGTTAGAGTCTAACAGGAACAAGGACTGTGATGCTAAATGGGAGGCAATAAGAATAACATCTGAGTCTGACAGGAACTAGGAGGGTGATGCTGAAAGGAAGGCATTCAGCATAAATTTGAGTCTAAAAGGTACTAGATCGGTGATCCTGAATGGAATGCATCAGGAATGACGTGTGAGTCTGATAAGTATTAGGACGGTAATGCAAAACTTAAGCCAATAAGGATACTGTCTGAGTCTGATAGGTACTAGAACGTTGATGCTGAACGTAAGGCATTAAGGATAACGTCTGTGTCTAACAGGTACTAGTCCGGTGATGCTGGATGGAAAGCTTTAAGGATAACCTCTGAGTCTGACAGGTACTGGAAAGGTGATGCTAAGCGAAAGGCATCAGGGAAAACGTTTTAGTCTGACAGGTACAAGGACGGCCATGCTGAACGGAAGTCATTTAGGGCAGAGTCCAAGTCTTGTTGGTACTAGGACGGCGATGCTACACGTAAGTTATCAAGAATAACGTCTGAGTCAGACAGGTACTAGGACGCTGAATCTGAATTGAAGGCATTAACGATAACGTTTATGTCTGACATGTACTAGGAAAGTGAATCTGAGTGGAAGGCATTAAGGATAATATCTGAGTCTGACAGGTCTTAGGAAGTTGATGCTGAATGGAAGACAATACGGATAACTTCTGAGACTGACAGGTAATAGGACGGTGATGTTGAACGGAAGTCATTAAGGATAGATTCTAAACCTGACTGGTTGAAGGACAATGAAGATGAGACCAAATCATTTCAAAACTCCCTCCTCTGCTCTCCCAACCACATTCTTTTTATTACCACACATCTCTACCACCCTTTCATTACTTACTCCATCAAACCACCTTGCACCATATATTGTCCTCAAACATCTCATTTCCAGCACATTCACCCTCGACGCACACGTCAATCTATAACCCACGCCACGCAACCATATATCATTGTAGGAACAAATATTTCTTAAGACATACCTAAATTTCTTTCCAAGATAATGTTCTCGACTTCCACACATTTTTCAGTGCTCCAAGAACTTTCGTCCCCTCCCCAACCCTGTGATTCACTTCCGCTTCCACAGTTCCATCCGCTGCCAAACCCACTCCCATATATCTAAAACACTTCACTTCCTCCAGTTTTTCTCAATTCAAACTTATATCCCAACTGACTTCTCCCTCACACCTACTGTACCTAATAACCTTGCTCTTATTCACATTTACTTTCAGCTCTCTTATTACGCACACTTTAACAAATTCAGTCACCAGCTTCTGCAGTTTCTCACATAAATCAACCACCAGCGCTGTATCATCAGCAAAGAACAACTGACTCACTTCCCAAGCTCTCTCATCCAAAACAGACTGCATGCTTGCCCCTCTATCCAAAACTCTTGCATTCACCTCCCTAACAACCCCATCCATAAACAAATTAAACAACCATGGAGGCATCACGCACCCCTACCGAAAACCAACATTCACTGAGAACCAATCACTTTCCTCTCTTCCTACACGTACACATGCATTACATCCTCGATAAAAACTTTTCACTGCTTTTAACAACTTGCCTCCCACACCATACATTCTTAATACCTTCGACAAAGCATCTCTATCAACTCTATCGTATGCCTTCTCATCATCCATAAATGCTTCATACATATCATTTGCATCTCTAAGTATTTCTCACCTACATTATTCAAAGAAAACACTTAATCCACAAACACACACATACACACATACACACACACACAAACACACACACACACACACAGAGACACACACACACACACACACACACACACACACACATATATATATATATATATATATATATATATATATATATATATATATATATATATATATATATATATGTTTATTTATTTATCTATTTATCTATTTATTTTATTTCATTTTGCTTTGTCGCTGTTTCCCGCGTTTGCGAGGTAGCGCAACGAAACAGACGAAAGAAAGGGCCCAACCCACCCCCATACACAATGTATACACACACACACGTCCACACACGCAAATATACATACCTATACATCTCAATGTACACAAATATATACATACACAGACACATACATATATACCCTTGCACACAATTCACACTGTCTGCCCCCATTCACTCCCATCGCCACCTCGCCACACATGGAATACCATCCCCCTCCCCCCTCATGTGTGCGAGGTAGCACTAGGAAAAGACAACAAAGGCCCCATTCGTTCACACTCAGTCTCTAGCTGCCACGCAATAATGCCCGAAAACACAGCTCCCTTTCCACATCCAGGCCCCACACAACTTTCCATGGTTTACCAGAGACGCTTCACATGCCCTGATTCAATCCACTGACACCACGTCAACCCCGGTATACCACATCGATCCAATCCACTCTATTCCTTGCCTGCCTTTCATCCTCCTACATGTTCAGGCGCCGATCACTCAAAATCTTTTTCACTCCATCTTTCCACTTCCAATTTGGTCCCCCACTTCTCCTCGTTCCCTCCACCTCCGACACATATATCCTCTTGGTCAATCTTTCCGCACTCATTCTCTCCATGTGCCCAAACCATTTCAAAACACCCTCTTCTGCTCTCTCAACCACGCTCTTTTTATTTCCACACATCTCTCTTACCCTTACATTACTTACTCGATCAAACCACCTCACACCACACATTGTCCTCAAACATCTAATTTCCAGCATATCCACCCTCCTGCGCACAACTCTATCCATAGCCCACGCCTCGCAACCATACAACATTGTTGGAACCACTATTCCTTCAAACATACCCATTTTTGCTTTCTGAGATGATGTTCTCGACTTCCACACATTCTTCAAGGCTACCAGGATTTTCGCCCCCTCCCCCGCCCTATGATTCACATCCGCTTCAATGGTTCCATCCGCTGCCAGATCCACTCCCAGATATCTAAAACACTTTACTTCCTCCAGTTTTTCTCCATTCAAACTTACCTCCCAATTGACTTGACCCTCAACCCTACTGTACCTAATAACCTTGCTCTTATTCACATTTACTCTTAACTTTCTTCTTCCACACACTTTACCAAACTCAGTCACCAGCTTCTGCAGTTTCTCACATGAATCAACCACCGACGCTGTATCATCAGCCAACAACAACTGACTGACTTCCCAAGCTCTCTCATCCCCAACAGACTTCATACTTGCCCCTCTTTCCAAAACTCTTGCATTTACCTCCCTAACAACCCCATCCATAAACAAATTAAACAACCATGGAGACATCACACACCCCTGCCGCAAAACTACATTCACTGAGAACCAATCACTTTCCTCTCTTCCTACACGTACACATGCCTTACATCCTCGATAATAACTTTTCACTGCTTCTAACAACCTGCCTCCACACCATATATTCTTAGTACCTTCTACAGAGCATCCCTATCAACTCTATCATATGCCTTTTCCAGATCCATAAATGCTACATACAAATCCATTTGCTTTTCTAAGTATTTCTCACATACATTCTTCAAAGCAAACACCTGATCCAAACATCCTCTACTGCTTCTGAAACCACACTGCTCTTCCCCAATCTGATCCTCTGTACATGTCTTTACCCTCGCAATCAATACCCTCCCATATAATTTACCAGGAATACTCAAAAACTTATACCTCTGTAATTTGAGAACTCAAACTTATCCCCTTTGACTTTGTACAATGGCACTATGCACGCATTCCGCCAATCCTCAGGCACCTCACCATGAGTCATACATACATTAAATAACCTTACCAACCAGTCAATAATACAGTCCCCCCCTTTTTTAAGAAATTCCACTGCAATACCATCCAAACCTGCCGCATTGCCGGCTTTCATCTTCCGCAAAGCTTTTACTACCTCTTCTCTGTTTACCAAATCATTTTCCCTAACCCTCTCACTTTGCACACCACCTCGACCAAAACACCCTATATCTGCCACTCTATCATCAAACACATTCAACAAACCTTCAAAATACTCACTCCATCTCCTTCTCACATCACCACTACTTGTTATCACCTCCCCATTTGCGCCCTTCACTGAAGTTCCCATTTGCTCCCTTGTCTTACGCACTTTATTTACCTCCATCCAGAAAATCTTTTTATTCTCCCTAAAATTTAATGATACTTTCTCACTCCAACTCTCATTTCCCTCTTTTTCACCTCTTGCACCTTTCTCTTGACCTCCTGTCTCTTTCTTTTATACATCTCCCACTCATTTGCATTTTTTCCCTGCAAAGATCGTCCAAATGCCTCTCTCTTCTCTTTCACTAATAATCTTACTTCTTCATCCCACCACTCACTACCCTTTCTAATAACGCACCTCCCACGCCCCTCATGCCACAAGCATCTTTTGCGCAAGCCATCACTGTTTCCCTAAATATATATATATATATATATATATATATATATATATATATATATATATATATATATATATATATATATATATATATATATATATATATATATATAGTTTTTTTTTTTTTTTTTTATACTTTTGTCGCTGTCTCCCGAGGTAGCGCAAGGAAACAGACGAAAGAAATGGCCCAACCCCCCCCCCATACACATGTATATACATACGTCCACACTCGCAAATATACATACCTACACAGCTTTCCATGGTTTACCAGAGACGCTTCACATGCCCTGATTCAATCCACTGACACCACGTCAACCCCGGTATATCACATCGATCCAATCCACTCTATTCCTTGCCTGCCTTTCATCCTCCTACATGTTCAGGCGCCGATCACTCAAAATCTTTTTCACTCCATCTTTCCACTTCCAATTTGGTCCCCCACTTCTCCTCGTTCCCTCCACCTCCGACACATATATCCTCTTGGTCAATCTTTCCGCACTCATTCTCCCCAGGTGCCCAAACCATTTCAAAACACCATCTTCTGCTCTCTCAACCACGCTCTTTTATTTCCACACATCTGTCTTACCCTTACATTGCTTACTCGATCAAACCACCTCGCACCACATATTGTCCTCAAACATCTAATTTCCAGCATATCCACCCTCCTGCGCACAACTCTATCCATAGCCCACGCCTCGCAACCATACAACATTGTTGGAACCACTATTCCTTCAAACATACCCATTTTTGCTTTCTGAGATGATGTTTTCGACTTCCACACGTTCTTCCAGGCTACCAGGATTTTCGCCACCTCCCCCGCCCTATGATTCACATCCGCTTCAATGGTTCCATCCGCTGCCAGATCCACTCCCAGATATCTAAAACACTTTACTTCCTCCAGTTTTTCTCCATTCAAACTTACCTCCCAATTGACTTGACCCTCAACCCTACTGTACCTAATAACCTTGCTCTTATTCACATTTACTCTTAACTTTCTTCTTCCACACACTTTACCAAACTCAGTCACCAGCTTCTGCAGTTTCTCACATGAATCAACCACGACCGCTGTATCATCAGCCAACAACAACTGACTGACTTCCCAAGCTCTCTCATCCCCAACAGACTTCATACTTGCCCCTCTTTCCAAAACTCTTTCATTTACCTCCCTAACAACCCCATCCATAAACAAATTAAACAACCATGGAGACATCACACACCCCTGCCGCAAAACTACATTCACTGAGAACCAATCACTTTCCTCTCTTCCTACACGTACACATGCCTTACATCCTCGATAATAACTTTTCACTGCTTCTAACAACCTGCCTCCAACACCATATATTCTTAGTACCTTCTACAGAGCATCCCTATCAACTCTATCATATGCCTTTTCCAGATCCATAAATGCTACATACAAATCCATTTGCTTTTCTAAGTATTTCTCACATACATTCTTCAAAGCAAACACCTGATCCAAACATCCTCTACTGCTTCTGAAACCACACTGCTCTTCCCCAATCTGATCCTCTGTACATGTCTTTACCCTCGCAATCAATACCCTCCCATATAATTTACCAGGAATACTCAACAAACTTATACCTCTGTAATTTGAGAACTCAAACTTATCCCCTTTGACTTTGTACAATGGCACTATGCACGCATTCCGCCAATCCTCAGGCACCTCACCATGAGTCATACATACATTAAATAACCTTACCAACCAGTCAATAATACAGTCCCCCCCTTTTTTAAGAAATTCCACTGCAATACCATCCAAACCTGCCGCATTGCCGGCTTTCATCTTCCGCAAAGCTTTTATACCTCTTCTCTGTTTACCAAATCATTTTCCCTAACCCTCTCACTTTGCACACCACCTCGACCAAAACACCCTATATCTGCCACTCTATCATCAAACACATTCAACAAACCTTCAAAATACTCACTCCATCTCCTTCTCACATCACCACTACTTGTTATCACCTCCCCATTTGCGCCCTTCACTGAAGTTCCCATTTGCTCCCTTGTCTTACGCACTTTATTTACCTCATCCAGAAAATCTTTTTATTCTCCCTAAAATTTAATGATACTTTCTCACTCCAACTCTCATTTCCCTCTTTTTCACCTCTTGCACCTTTCTCTTGACCTCCTGTCTCTTTCTTTTATACATCTCCCACTCATTTGCATTTTTCCCTGCAAAGATCGTCCAAATGCCACTCTCTTCTCCTTCACTAATAATCTTACTTCTTCATCCCACCACTCACTACCCTTTCTAATCAACGCACCTCCCACGCCCCTCATGCCACAAGCATCTTTTGCGCAAGCCATCACTGTTTCCCTAAATATATATATATATATATATATATATATATATATATATATATATATATATATATATATATATATATATATATATATATATATATATATATATATATAGTTTTTTTTTTTTTTTTTCATACTTTGTCGCTGTCTCCCGAGGTAGCGCAAGGAAACAGACGAAAGAAATGGCCCAACCCCCCCCCATACACATGTATATACATACGTCCACACTCGCAAATATACATACCTACACAGCTTTCTATGGTTTACCACAGACGCTTCACATGCCCTGATTTAATCCACTGACAGCACGTCAACCCCGATATACCAAATCGAACCAATTCACTCTATTCCTTGCCCTCCTTTCACCCTCCTGCATGTTCAGGCTCCGATCACACAAAATCTTTTGCACTCCATCTTTCCACCTCCAATTTGGTCTCCCACCTCTCCTCGTTCCCTCCACCTCCGACACATATATCCTCTTGGTCAATCTTTCCTCACTCATTCTCTCCATATGCCCAAACCATTTCAAAACACCCTCTTCTGCTCTCTCAACCACGCTCTTCTTATTTCCACACATCTCTCTTATCCTTACGTTACTTACTCGATCAAACCACCCCACACCACACATTGTCCTCAAACATCTCATTTCCAGCACATCCATCCTCCTGCGCACAACTCTATCCATAGCCCACGCCTCGCAACCATACAACATTGTTGGAATCACTATTCCTTCAAACAAACCCATTTTTGCTTTCCGAGATAATGTTCTCGACTTCCACACATTCTTCAAGGCTCCCAGAATTCTCGCCCCATCCCCCACCCTATGATTCACTTCCGCTTCCATGGTTCCATCCGCTGACAGATCCACTCCCAGATATCTAAAACACCTTACTTCCTCCAGTTTTTCTCCATTCAAACTTACCTCCCAATTGACTTGATCCTCAACCATACTGTACCTAATAACCTTGCTCTTATTCACATTTACTCTTAACTTTCTTTTTTTACACACTTTACCAAACTCAGTCTCCAGCTTCTGCAATTACTCGCATGAATCAGCCACCAGCGCTGTATCATCAGCGAACAACAACTGACTCACTTCCCAAGCTCTCTCATCCACAACAGACTTCATACTTGCCCCTCTTTCCAAAACTCTTACATTCACCTCACTAACAACCCCATCCACAAACAAATTAAACAACCATGGAGACATCACACACCCCTGCCACAAACCTACATTCACTGAGAACCAATCACTTTCCTCTCTTTCTACACGTACACATGCCTTACATCCTCGATAATAACTTTTCACTGCTTCTAACAACTTGCCTCCCACACCATATATTCTTAATACCTTCCACAGAGCATCTCTATCAACTCTATCATATGCCTTCTCCAGATCCATAAATGCGTCATACAAATCCATTTGCTTTTCTAAGAATTCCTCACATACATTCTTCAAAGCAAACACCTGATCCACACATCCTCTACCACTTCTGAAACCACACTGCTCTTCCCCAATCTGATGCTCTGTACATGCCTTCACCGTCTCAATCAATACCCTCCCATATAATTTACCAGGAATACTCAACAAACTTATACCTCTGTAATTTGAGCACTCACTCTTATCCCCTTTGCCTTTGTACAATGGCACTATGCACGCATTCCGCCAATCCTCTGGCACCTCACCATAAGTCATACATACATTAAATAACCTTACCAACCAGTCAGTAATACAGTCACCCCCTTTTTTAATAAATTCCACTGCAATAACATCCAAACCTGCTGCCTTGCCGGCTTTCATCTTCCGCAAAGCTTTTACTACCTCTTCTCTGTTAACCAAATCATTTTCCCTAACCCTCTCAATTTGCACACCACCTCGACCAAAACACCCTATATCTGCCACTCTATCATCAAACACATTCAACAAACCTTCAAAACACTCACTCCATCTCCTCTCACATCACCACTACTTGTTATCACCTCCCCATTTGCGCCTTTCACTGAAGTTCCCATTTGCTCCCTTGTCTTACGCACTTTATTTACCTCCTTCCAGAACATCTTTTTATTCTCCCTAAAATTTAATGATACTCTCTCACCCCAACTCTCATTTGCCCTGTTTTTCACCTCTTGCACCTTTCTCTTGACCTCCTGTCTCTTTCTTTTATACATCTCCCACTCAATTGCATTTATTCCCTGCAAAAATCATCCAAATGCCTCTCTCTTCTCTTTCACTAATAATCTTACTTCTTCATCCCACCACTCACTACCCTTTCTAATCAACCCACCTCCCACTCTTTTTATGCCACAAGCATCTTTTGCGCAATCCATCACTGATTTCCTAAATACATCACATTCCTCCCCCACTCCCCTTACTTACACTGTTCTCACCTTTTTCCATTCTCCACTCAGTCTCTCCTGGTACTTCCTCACACAAGTCTCCTTCCCAAGCTCACTTACTCTCACCACCCTCTTCACCCCAACATTCACTCTTCTTTTCTGAAAACCCATACAAATCTTCACCTTAGCCTCCACAAGATAATGATCAGACATCCCTCCAGTTGCACCCCTCAGCACATTAACATCCAAAAGTCTCTCTTTCGCGCGCCTGTCAATTGATACGTAATCCAATAACGCTCTCTGGCCATCTCTCCTACTTACATACGTATACTTATGTATATCTCGCTTTTTAAACCAGGTATTCCCAATCACCAGTCCTTTTTCAGCACATAAATCTACAAGCTCTTCACCATTTCCATTTACAACACTGAACACCCCATGTATACCAATTATTCCCTCAACTGCCATATTACTCACCTTTGCATTCAAATCACCCATCACTATAACCCGGTCTCGTGCATCAAAACCACTAACACACGCATTCAGCTGCTCCCAAAACACTTGCCTCTCATGATCTTTCTTCTCATGCCCAGGTGCATATGCACCAATAATCACCCATCTCTCTCCATCAACTTTCAGTTTCACCCATATTAATCGAGAATTTATTTTCTTACATTCTATCACATACTCCCACAACTCCTGTTTCAGGAGTACTGCTACTCCTTCCCTTGCTCTTGTCCTCTCACCAACCCCTGACTTTACTCCCAAGACATTCCCAAACCACTCTTCCCCTTTACCCTTGAACTTCGTTTCACTCAGAGCGAAAACATCCAGGTTCCTTTCCTCAAACATACTACCTATCTATCCTTTTTTCACATCTTGGTTACATCCACACACATTTAGATACCCCAGTCTGAGCCTTCGAGGAGTATGAGCACTCCCCGCGTGACTACTTCTTCTGTTTCCCATTTTAGAAAGTTAAAAAATACAAGGAGGGGAGGATATATATATATATATATATATATACAAACTGCCAACCCACACAGGCGGACGTTACACAGAAAAGACTTAAACAGGGGAGGACAGCACGCATAAGGGAGGCAAGCAGCAGGCAAGACACAACGGACAGGGCCTTCACGAAACAAGAATGGGGAAAGTCGATTAAATGGAGCAGGGACACGGCACCAGGGGCCGACAGAATGACCTATCCCATTCTGCGCTACGCCGAAGAAGCTGGACACAAGGCACTGCTGCAGGTCATCAACGCCCCGTGGACAGCACAGAAACTTCCACTTGAATGGGAAAAGGGAGTCATTCAGCCCATTCCCAAGCCCAGAGAACCAAAGAAACCACGATCCATCTCCCTCCTCAGTTGCATATTCAAGACGGCTGAGAGGATGGTGCTCAACAGTCTCCAGTGGAAAGTCGGCCCCATGCATCCCCGTATCTTCGCTTACACAGAGAACACCGAAACAGCTACCAACATAGTGGAGATACTAAGCATTATTGGCAGCAAACAGGCTTTAGTCGTCTTCCTGGACCTAGAAAAAGCCTTCGAGCTCGCTAGTCCGCTGATAATACCAGAAACTAGCTAAAAAGAGAGTCCATGGCAAACTTATTGGGTGGATCCAGGACTACCTGACGCACCGCTAGGAACGAGTACGATTCCAAGGAGTCGTCTCGTCATACAAGCCCCTCGAGGATGGCACCCCACAAGGAGACATCCTCAGCCCAACACCACGAAAATAGACAGGATGCTCTCCCTTCAGCGAACGCCGGTAACCTGGACCGACACCCACCAGTGTCTAGGTGTGTGGTTTGACCAAAAACTCAGCTTTAGGTCGCAGCTTCAGTATCTCCAACAGAAAAAGAAAAACAGAGAAAACCTAATGAGGTCGCTAACTAGCCTAGCCGCTGGGGCAAACATGGAAGTGCTCAGGACCTACTACACCGCCTCCATCAGATCGCTGGTAGACCACTATGCTCCAGCACTCTTTGGCCTGAGGAATGACCAGGTAACCAACATGGAGGTCATCCAAAATAATGATCTTAGAACCATGCTGGGAGCTCCCATATGTACCAGGATCCGCAACCTGCAGATGGAGACTGGACTGCCACCCCTAGCAGCAAGAGTCAGAGAGATAACAGTGGTGACCCTAGTCAAGATCTGCAGGTCGAGTAAGCCCTCCACTACGAAAGTCAAAAACTGGGCTGCCCTTCACCGATACCAAAGGACGCGAGGAACCTCCTGGTCGTACGTGGCGGCCAATATCATCCACCCCTACCGAGCGGAGGCATCCATACTGCAGACGGAAGACGCACCACACCATCGGTATAGTTTACCACCTCCATGAGACCCTCCACCAGCCACCTTCGCAGTCACAGCATTAGGAGACAAAAAGTCTAGCCTCCAGCAGGAAGACATTAGAAGACTGAGTCTGTGAGCCATGGACACTGAGACGCCTGCTGTAACTGAGGCATACTTCACAGACGGATCAGTGGACCAGACAGATGAGGGAAGGTCCGGAACGGCCCTCTACACACGTCATACTCGCCTCTGGAGGCTGTCAAATGGCTGATCCACACTACAAACGGAGCTAACAGCCATCTCCAAAGCCCTGGAACATGCAGCCACTTGCACTCGAAGCCCGTGATAATAGACACGAACTCCAAGTCATCAGTGCAAGCGCTGCAACACAGCCGACCAAAGGACATCAAGCTTGTCACCTCCATCCTCATTCAGTTCCAAAAGCTGCAGCGACAGGGACGTCCCGTCACCATACACTGGATCCCCAGTCACGTGGGGATCGAGGGAAACGAGACAGCAGACGAGGCAGCTAAAGGAGCTACACACTTCAATAACATCCAGGTGCACGTTCCAGTAAGTCTGCAACAAATAAAGCACCAGCTACAAAAAGCATCAAGGCTCCGGATCAAAAAGAATCTCCTAGACGCCTACAATGCCGGATCCATGTCAGTCAAGTAGCACTTGGTGCCCATTTCATTTGAGCCACTATATAACGACAGAGACATGAGCAGGAATACCCGAGTCAATCTACACCGTCTACGACTGGGGTACCAATGCAGCTAGCTAAGAACTGACGGCGTCATCAAGGACTGTGTCTACTGCCAGGAGCCGTCAACGCTCCCGCTGGAACACTACATGCTGGATTGTCAAGTGACACAAAGTCTCCTCGAAAGAGTCCCTGATTTCAGTGAGGAAGACCACGTACTACCAGCGGCCTCACTACTTCAAAGGATTCAAAGAAACCATATGGGACACCTACTACAGACCATAAGGGAAATCCTACCTCCTGGGTGAGAATAAATCAATACTAGAAACCAGGGAACGGGCCGCCAACAGGCTAAGGCCCGTGTCGGACCAACAGGTCCGACGATCTTAACTACAACAACAACAACAACAACAATAACAATAACATCCAGCTGCTGATTCCTTCAGCTATCACGGCCCAGTAGGTCATGTAAGGTTCTTCGTCTCAAACTCCGTAGCCACTGCTGCCCTAGATTATAGGATGTTAGACTGTGTCGGGTCTGAGTGCAATAATATATCATAACTTGTAATAGAATTGCCCAACGAGTTAATGTCTTGTATTATGGTTACATTGTCAACTTTTCATAAAGGAAAGAGATCTCCTTGTTTGAAATCCTACCAGGAATTTGGAATGTTGAATGTTAAGTGTTAACTAAGATAATTGTACCCGATTAATGTGCTTGTTATCTTGTACTTTCTACTTCTTGTATTATATGTAGATTTAACCCTGGTGTTTGCTTTAATCCCATAACGTTAAGATAGCGTTATCCAGTGTGCGTAACAAATGAATTGGCTATCCTGCTATGATAGCATTGTAACATAGAAATTTGCGTTCTTGCCTCAGGATTTTTCTTGCCTTAACAGACTCTTTTTCCTCGATTCATTAATCATGCCGTTGATCGGTGACGTTGACGTTGAACGTTCTGTTGATCTGAGCCTTCTCCCAGTGACATTAGACTTATAAGGGATCATGAGTTAAGGCTTGTTGCGGGTATGTTGATAATCGAACGACCGGAATTGTTATAGAGTAGAGATGGAGACTTTACCAATAAATCAGCTGGTTGGCGAGTAGATCGTAAGTCCTGCACCTGATGATATCGTCTCACCATCGAGGTCAGCAGAAACTTTAGTCCCTCCCCAGCTTTATAGTAATGTCAATGTCAATCCTGAATGCTTGTGTCTTCAACTACAGATAATGCACAGGTACAGAGGGAACATTGAAATAGCTAGGATTAATGCACAGGCACAGAGTGAACGTACTGAACAACTGACATTATCTTTGGAACAAGAGAAAGTACGACAGGGCACGTCACAGTCCCTACCAGTATTTGATTTCACGAAACACTCAAGCTCCGTACGTTCGAAAATGTTGCAAATCAGCTCTCTTGACCAAAGTTAGCTTGGTCAATTTGTTACAATCTGTCCTTGTAGGCAAGTCTCAAACCGCATACGCCGCTTTGTCTAGTAACCAGTGTGCTGATTATGAGGTCGTGAAGGATGTTGTGCTGAAAGCTTATGAGGTATCTTCAGAAGCTTACAGACGTGAATTTAGAGCTAAGAGTAAGTCCTGATCAGACGTATGCAAAGTATTTTCGCGAAATGAGCGATTTATGCACAAGTTTGTGAGTTTGCGGAACTTAAGGAATTAATGATCCTAGAAGAATGTAAGGATAGTGCACCCCATGAAGTGCTCAATTATTTGATTAATTGAGAAGTGAAGTTTGTTGACAAGGCTGGGGTACTAGCGGACCAGTACGCGCAGACTCGCAAACTTGGCACAGGGAGACTTTCAGAGGGTTTCGAGGGCAATGGAAAATCCCTTGCCGGAGGCTCCTAGTCGTCAGAGGGTTAACGCATGTTTTGATTGTGGCAAGGTTGGGCACCAGGTGAGGGAGAGCTGGGCTCGGGTAAAGGAATCCAGAGACTCTACCAAGGGTAGAGTTTTATGTCAACTTTAGGGCCACCTAGTAACGTAGGTGAGGATAACCCTGCTCTTAGGAAAGTGGGGGGCTGCAATAGTTTTCATTAGTCTGTGGTAGAGGATCCGTTCCGTGGGAACTACGCGTTCCTGTCTAAAGAGCTATGTAAGTAGATGTGGAGTAAGAAGAAAAGTCACCGTATTGCGGGAATCTGGTGCGCTGCAACCCTGACGTTGAATGGTTTGGTGCCTCGAGGAGAGTTTGGAGACCGAGTCTTGTTATACGGGCTGTGGAGGTTCAAGGAAGCTCCACTAGTCGATGTGCGGGTGGAAAAAGATCTCTTCACGGGCCATGCTCTAGTGGGGATTGTAGATATGCTACCTGTCTCCGGACTTTGTGACCTTTTAGAATATTTATTTGACGTCTTGGATGATATTCATCTGATGAAATTATGTATAAAAGACTGCGCATTTCAATTCAGTGGAGATTATTACGCTCAAAAATTTGGTATGGTAATGGGAAACCCTCTTTCACGTCAACTATGTAATCTTTATATGGATTTTTTTTAAACAAAATTACTAAAAGATATCTTACCTTCTAATGTAATTTGGTTTAGGTATGTAGATGATGTTCTTTGTGTTTGGCCAACAAATGAAAATTTACAAATGTTTCTCCTATTAGCAATTAAGTATCTTCCTTCAAATTTAATGTAGAAAATGAATATAATGGCTTGTTACCATTTATAGATTACATAATCCATAAGGCAAGGAAACAACTTTAAGTTTAGCATATACTGAAATGTATGCTCATATATCCATTATTACTGATCTCAGCATGACAGTGTTAGATTATCATCATTTCAATTTATGTTCCCTAGGGCATTACGTATTTGCAGTCCAGAGTTTATTAATGATGTGTTTGAGAAGATATATTCTATTGGATCTAAGTTAAAGTAACGTAGATCTTTCATTGATAAATCCTTTAAGTTAGCAAAGAAAACATTTTATAGAGTTGAGCCCAAACCTTCCATTGACACCAAAAATCTTTTAGTTCTCCCCTTTAATGATAATTTTACTTTAATTCTCATGTTGCTTAAATCTTTTAATGTAAATGTTGCTTTCAACAACAATAATACTATAAAGAATATCTTAATCAGGTATTCACCAGAAAATTTTCTGGGATGCATCTATAAAGTACCGTATGGAAATTGTGATAAATCTTATGTTGGGCAGACTGGCAAAGATCTTTCTGGTAGACTTAAGATATAGTATAAGAATGGGACAAGAATCAAATGCCTTGTTTAATCACCTTAAAAACTTTAAATCATTTCATTGACTGGAGTAATGTCACCTCAGTTATTAACTCTAACTCTATTACCACGAGAAATATCAATGAATCTTCTATCATTAAATACACAAAGAATGTTAATCTTAATATTAGTGATGGTCTATACAAATTAGATATTGTTGATAGAAAAATGTAAAATCATAAGTTTATGAACGCTCATTGTCTGTCTTAGACAATCGCATGTTTACCAAATGGCGTCCTAGATTCGTCTCTTCGATGTATTTAAACTGACTGTTATATTTCTCACTTGTGTCTCCCTGATGATGTGATTATTACACGAAAGAGCACTCGGGAACTTATCGTGTTTCATTTTCCCCGTGGACTTATAGGAATATCTTAATCACGCGCAAAATCATGATCCTTTCCATATACTTATATATGTATTTATATATTATATATATATATATATATATATATATATATATATATATATATATATATATATATATATATATATATATATATATATATATATATATATATATATGTATGAAGTAAGACTATTAGTGAAAGAGAAGAGAGGGCATTTGGACGATTTTTGAAGGGAAATAATACAAAAGAGTGGGAGATTTATAAAAGAGAGAGACGGGAGACCAAGAGAAAGGTGCAAGAGGTGAAAAAGAGGGCAAATGAGAGTTGGGGAGAGAAAGTATCATTAAATTTTAGAGAAAATAAAAAGATGTTTTGGAAGAAGGTAGATAAAGTGCGTAAGACAAGGGAACAAATGGGAACTTCAATGAAGGGGGCTAATGGGGAGGTGATAACAAGTAGTGGTGATGTGAGGAGATGGATTGAGTATTTTGAAGGTTTGCTGAATGTGTTTGATGATAGAGTGGCAGATGTAGGGTGTTTTGGTCGAGGTGGTGTGCAAAGTGAGAGGGTTAGGGAAAATGTTTTGGTAAACAGAGAAGAGGTAGTAAAAGCTTTCCGGAAGATGAAAGCCGGCAAAGCAGAGGGTTTGGATGGTATTGCAATGGAATTTATTAAAAAAAGGGGGTGACTGTATTGTTGACTGGTTAGTAAGGCAATTTAATGTATGTATGATTCATGGTGATGTGTCTGAGGATTGGCGAAATGCTTGCATAGGGCCATTGTACAAAGTCAAAGGGGATGGGAGTGAGTGAGTGCTCAAATTAAAGAGGTATAAGTTTGTTGACTATTATTGGTAAATTATATGGAAGGGTATTGATTGAGAGGGTCAAGGCATGTACAGAGCATCAGATTGGGGAAGAGCAGTGTGGTTTCAGAAGTGGTAGAGGATGTGTGGATCAGGTGTTTGCTCTGAAGAATGTATGTGAGAAATCCTTAAAAAAGATGGATTTGTATGTACCATTTATGGATCTCGAGAAGGCATATGATGAAGTTGATAGAGATGATCTGTGGAAGGTATTAAGAATATGTGGTGTGGGAGGCAAGTTGTTAGAAGCAGTGAAAAGTTTTTATCGAGGATGTAAGGAATGTGTACGTGTAGGAAGAGAGGAAAGTGATTGGATCTCAGTGACTGTAGGTTTGCGGCAGAGGTGTGTGATGTCTCCATGGTTGTTTAATTTGTTTATGGATGGTGTTGTTAGGGAGGTGAATACAAGAGTTTTGGAAAGAGGGGCAAGTATGAAGTCTGTTGTGGATGAGAGACCTCGGGAAGTGAGTCAGTTGTTGCTCGCTGATGATACAGCGCTGGTGGCTGATTCATGTGAGAAACTGCAAATGCTGGTGACTAGGTTTGGTAAAGTGTGTGAAAGAAGAAAATTGAGAGTAAATGTGAATAAGAGCAAGGTTATTAGGTACAGTATGGTTGAGGGTCAAGTCAATTGGAAAAAAATTTGAATGGAGAAAAACTGGAGTAAGTGAAGCGTTTTAGATATCTGGGAGAGGATATGGCAGCGGATGGAACCATGGAAGCGAAAGTGAATCATAGTGTGGGGGAGGGGGCGAGAATTCTGGGATCCTTGAAGAATGCGATGAAGTCGAGAACATTATATCTGAAAGCAAAAATAGG
>NC_092236.1:35996967-36001967 GCF_036320965.1 Panulirus ornatus
ACCAAGATCTGAAAAAAGGAGAGATAGGTAGTATGTTTGAGAAAAGGAACCTAGATGTTTTGGCTCTGAGTGAAACGAAGCTCATGAGTAAAAGGGAAGAGTGGTTTGGGAATGTCTTGGGAGTAAAGTCAAGGGTTAGTGAGAGGACAAGAGCAAGGGAAGGAGTAGCACCACTCCTGGAACAGGAGTGGTGGGAGTATGTGAGAGAGTGTAAGACAGTAAACTCTAGATTGATATTGGTAAAACTGAAAGTTGATGGAGAGAGATGTGTGATTGTTGGTGCATATGCACGTGGGCATGATAAGAAAGATCATGAGAGGCAAGTATTTTAGGAGCAGCTAAATGAGTGTGTTAGTGGTTTTGATGCACGCGACCGGTGATACTGATGGGTGATTTCAATGCAAGGGTGAGTAATATGGCAGTTAAGGGGGTAACTGGTATACATGGGCTGATAAGTGTTGTAAATGGAAATGGTGAAGAGCTTGTAGATTTATGTGCTAAAAAACGACAAGGGATTGGTAAAACTGGTTTAAAAAGAGAGATATACATAAGTGTACGTATGTAAGTAGGAGAGATGGCCAGAGAGCGTTATTGGATTAAGCGTTAATTGATTGGCGTGCGAAAGAGACTTTTGGATGTTAATGTACTGAGAGGTGCAACTGAAGGGATGTCTGATAATTATCTTATGTAGGCGAAGGTGAAGATTTATATAGGTTTTTAGAAAAGAAGAGAGAATGTTTGGGTGAAGAGAATGGTGAGAGTAAGTGAACTTGGAAAGGAGATTTGTGTGAGGAAATACCAGGAGAGACTGAGTACAGAATAGGAAAAAGGTAAGAACAAAGGAGGTAAGGGAAGTGGGTGAGCAATAGGATGTATTTAGGGAAGCAGTGATGGATTGCTCAAAAGATGCTTCTGGCATGAGAAGTGTGGGAGGTGGGCAGATTAGAAAGAGTAGTGAGTGTAGGGATGAAGAGGTAAGATTATTAGTGAAAGAGTAGAGATAGGCATTTGGACGATTTTTGCAGGGAAATAATGCAAATGAGTCGGAGATGTATACAAGAAAGAGGCAGGAGGTCTAGAGAAAGGTGCAAGATATGAAAAAGAGGGCAAATGAGAGTTAGGGTGAGAGAGTATCATTAATTTTCGGGGGAATAAAAACATGCTTTGAAGGAGGTAAATAAAGTGCGTAAGACAAGGGAACAAATGGTAGACTCAGTGAAGGGGGCTAATGGGGAGGTGATAACCATTATTGGTAATGTGAGTTGGAGATGGATTGAGTATTTTGAAGGTTTGTTGAATGTGTTTGATGATAGAGTGGCAGATATAGGGTGTTTTGGTTGAGGTGGTGTGCAAAGTGAGAGGGCTATAGAGGATAATTTGGTAAACGGAGAAGAGGTAGTAAAAGCTTTGCGGAAGATGAAAGCCGGCAAGGCAGCAGGTTTGGATGGCATTGCAGTGGAATTTATTAAAAAAGGGGGTGACTGTATTGTTGACTGGATGATAAGGTTATTTAATGTATGTATGATTCATGGTCTGGTGCCTGAGGATTGGCGGAATGCTCGCATAGTGCCATTGTACAAAGGGAGAAGGGACAACGGTGAGTGCTAAAATTACGGATGTATAAGTTTGTTGAGTATTCCTGATAAATTATATGGGAGGGTATTGATTGAGAGGGTGAAGGCATCTGTAGAGCATCATATTAGGGAAGAGCAGTTTGGTTTCAGAAGTGGTGGAGGATGTGTGTATCAGGTGTTTGCTTTGAAGAATGTATGTGAGAAATACTTAGAAAAACAAATGGATTTATATGTATCATTTATGGATCTAGAGAAGACATATGATAGAGTTGATAGAGATGCTCTGTGGAAGGTATTGATAACATATGGTGTGGGAGGAAAGTTGTTAGAAGCAGTGAAAAGTTTTTATCGAGGATGTAAGGCATGTGTACGCGTAGGAAGAGAGGAAAGTGATTGGTTTTCAATGAATGTTGGTTTGCGGCAGGGGTGTGTGATGTCTCCATGGTTGTTTGATTTGTTTATGGATGGGGTTGTTAGGGAGGTGAATGCAAGGATTTTGGTATGAGGGGCAATTATGTAGTCTGTTGTCGATGAGAGAGCTTATGATTTGAGTCAGATGTTGTTCGCTGATGATACAGCGCTAGTGGCTGATTCATGTGAGAAACTGCAGATGCTGGTGACTGAGTTTGGTAAAGTGTGTGAAAGAAGAGAGTTGAGAGTATATGTGAATAAGAGCAAGGTTATTATATACAGTAGGTTTGAGAATGAAGTCAATTGGGAGGTAAGTTTGAATGGAGAAAAGCTGGAGGAAGTGAAGTGCTTTAGAGATCTTGGAGTGGATTTGGCAGCAGATGAAACCATGGATGCGGAAGTAAATCATAAGGTGCGGGAGGGGGCGAAAATTATGGGATCATTGAAGAATTTGTGGAAGTAGAGAACATTATCTCGGAAAGCAAAAATGGCTATGTTTGAAGGAATAGTGGTTCAAACAATGTTGTATTCTTGCGAGGCGGAGGAGGGTGGATGTGCTGGAAATGAGATGTTTGAGGACAATATGTGGTGTGAGGTGGTTTGATCGAGTAAGTAATAATAGGGTCGGAGAGACGTGTGGTAATAAAAAGTGTGTGGTTGAAAGAGCAGAAGAGGGTGTTTTGAAATGGTTTGGTCACATAGAGAGAATCAGGGTGGATGTGCTGGAAATGAGATGCTTGAGGACAATATGTTGTGTGAGGTGGTTTTAACGAGTAAGTAATAATAGGGTCAGAGAGATGTGTGGTAATAAAAAGAGTGTGGTTGAGAAAGCAGAGGAGGGTGTTTTGAAATAGTTTAGTTACATGGAGAGAAGGAGTGAGGAAAGATTAACAGAGAGGATGTATGTGTCGGAGGTGGAGGGAACGAGGAGAAGTGGGACACCAAATTGGAAGTGGAAAGATGGAGTAAAAAAGATTTTGAGTAATCGTTGCCTGAACATGCAGGAGGGTGAACGGCATGCAAGGAATAGAGTGAATTTGACCCACGTTGTATACCGGGGTCGACGTGCTGTCACTGGATTGAACCAGGGCATTTGAAGCGTCTGGGGTAAACCATGGAAAGTTCTGTTGGGCCTGGATATGGAAAGGGGGCTGTGGTTTCGGAACATTATTGCATGACAGCTAAAGACTGAGTGTGAAGGAATGTGGCCTTTGCTGTCTTTTCCTAACGCTACCTTGCACACATGAGGGGGGAAGGGGTTGTTATTTCACATCTTGCGGGATGGCTGCCAAATCCACTCCAAGATATATAAAACACTTTCCTTCCTTCAGTTTTTCTCCATTCAAACTTACCTCCCCATTAACTTTACCCTCAACCATACTGTACCTAATAACCTTGCTCTTATTCATATTTACTCTTAACTTACATCTTTCACACACTTTACCAAACTCAGTCACCAGCTCTTGCAGTTTCTCACATGAATCAGCTACCAGCGCTGTATCATCAGCGAACAACTTCTGACTCACTTCCCAAGCACTCTCATCCCCAACAGACTTCATACTTGCCCCTATTTCCAAAACGCTTCCATTCACCTCCCTAACAACCCCATCCATAAACAAATTAAATACACCCCTGCCGCAAACCTACATTCACTGAGAACCAATCACTTTCCTCTCTTCCTACACGTACACATGCCTTACATCCTCGATAAAAACTTTTCACTGCTTCTAAAAAATTGCCTCCCAAACCATATATTCTTTGTACCTTCCACAGAGCATCTCTATCAACTCTATCATATGCCTTCTCCAGATCCATAAATGCTACATACAAATCCATTTGCTTTTCTAAGTATTTCTCAAATACATTCTTCAAAGCAAACACCTGATCCATACATCCTTTACCACTTCTGAAACCACACTGCTCTTACACAATCTGATGCTCTGTACATGCCTTCACCTCCTCAATCAATACCCTCCCATATAATTTTCCAGGAATACTTAACAAACTTATACCTCTGTAATTTGAGCACTCACTCTTATCCCCTTTGCCTTTGTACAATGGTACTATGCAAGCATTCCGCCAATTCTCAGGCACCTCACTATGAGTCATACACACATTAAATAACCTTACCAACCAGTCAACAATACAGTCACCCACTTTTTTAATAAATTCCACTGCAATACCATCCAAACCTGCTGCCTTGCTGGCTTTCATCTTCCGCAAAGCTTTTACTACCTCTTCTCTGTTTGCCAAATCATTTTCCCTAACCCTCTCACTTTGCACACCACCTCGACCAAATCACCCTATATCTGCCACTATATCATCAAACACATTCAACAAACCTTCAAAATACTCACTCCATCTCCTACTCACATCATCACTACTTGTTATCACCTCCCCAATAGCCCCCTTCACTGAAGTTCCCATATGCTCCCTTGTCTTAAGCACTTTATATACCACTTTCGAGAACATCTTTTTATTCTCCCTAAAATTTAATGATACTCTCTCACCCCAACACTCATTTGCACTCATTTTCACCTCTTGTACCTTTTCCTTGACCTCCTGTCTCTTTTATACATCTCCCACTCATTTGCATTTTTTCTCTGCAAAAACCGTCCGAAAGCCTCTTTCTTCTATTTCACAAATAATCTTACTTCTTCATCCCAGCACTCACCACCCTTTCTAATCAACGCACCTCCCACGCTTCTCATGCTACAAGCATCTTTTGCGCAAGCTATTCCTACTTTCTTAAATACATCCAAATCCTCCCCCACTCCCCTTACCTCCTTTGTTCTCACCTTTTTCCATTCTGTACTCAATCTCTCCTGGTACTTCCTCACATAAGTCTCCTTCCCAAGCTCACTTACTCTCACCATCCTCTTCACCAAAACATTCTCTCCTCTTTTTTGAAAACCCATACAAATCTTCACCTTCGCCTCACAAGATAATGATCAGACATCCCTCCAGTTGCGCCTGTCAGCACATTAACATCCAAAAGTCTCTCTTTCGCGGGCC
>NC_092236.1:36006967-36030567 GCF_036320965.1 Panulirus ornatus
ACGCCTCGCAACGATACAACATTGTTGGAACCACTATTAATTCAAACATAGCCATTTTTGCTTTCCAAGATAATGTTCTCGACTTCCACACATTCTTCAAGGCTCCCAGTATTTTCGCCCCCTCCCCCACCCAATGATCCACTTCCGCTTCCATGGTTCCATCCGCTGCCAGATCCACTCCCAGATATCTAAAACACTTTACTTCCTCCAGTTTTTTCTCCATTCAAACTTACCTCCCAATTGACTTGACCCTTAACCCTACTGTACCTAATAATCTTGCTCTTATTCACATTTACTCTTAACTTTCTTCTTTCACACACTACCAAACTCAGTCACCAGCTTATGCAGTTTCTCACATGAATCAGCCACCAGCGCTGTATCATCAGCGAACAACAACTGACTCACTTCCCAAGCTCTCTCATCCCCAACAGACTTCATACTTGCCCCTCTTTCCAAAATTCTTGCATTCACCTCCTTAACAACCCCATCCATAAACAAATTAAACAATCATGAAGACATCACACACCCCTGCCTCAAACATACATTCACTGAGAACCAATCACTTTCCTCTCTTCGTACACGTACACATGCCTTACATCCTCGATAAAAACTTTTCACTGCTTCTAACAACTTGTCTCCCACACCATACATTTTTAATACCTTCCACAGAGCATCTCTATCAACTCTATCATATGCCTTCTCCAGATCCATAAATAGTACATACAAATCCATTTACTTTTCTAAGTATTTCTCACATACATTCTTCAAAGCAAACACCTGATCCACACATACTCTACCACTTCTGAAACCACACTGCTCTTCCCCAATCTGATGCTCTGTACATGCCTTCACCCTCACAATCAATACCCTCCCATATAATTTACCAGGAATACGCAACAAACTTATACCTCTGTAATTTGAGCACTCACTCTTATCCCCTTTGCCTTTGTACAATGGCACTATGCACGCATTCCGCCAATCCTCAGGCACCTCACCGTGAGTCATACATACATTAAATAACCTTACCAACCAGTCAACAATACAGTCACCCCCTTTTTTAATAAATTCCACTGCAATACCATGCATACCTGCTGCCTTGCCGGCTTTCATCTTCCGCAAAGCTTTTACTACCTCTTCTCTGTTTACCAAATCATTTTCCCTAAACCTCTCACTTTGCACACCACCTCGAATAAAACACCCTATATCTGCCACTCTATCATCAAACACATTCAACAAACCTTCAAAATACTCACTCCATCTCCTTCTTACATCACCACTACTTGTTATCACCTCCCCATTTGCGCCCTTCACTGAAGTTCCCATTTGCTCCCTTGTCTTACGCACTTTATTTACCTCCTTCCAGAACATCTTTTTATTCTCCCTAAATATTTAATGATACTCTCTCACCGCAACTCTCATTTGCCCTTTTTTTCACCTCTTGCACCTTTCTCTTGACCTCTTGTCTCTTTCTTTTATACGTTTCCCACTCAATTCATTTTTTCCCTGCAAAAATCGTCCAAATGCCTCTCTTTTCTATTTCACTAATACTCTTACTTCTTCATCCCACCACTCACTACCCTTTCTAATCAACCCACCTCCCACTCTTCTCATGCCACAAGCATCTTTTGCGCAATCCATCACTGATTCCCTAAATACATCCCATTCCTCCCCCACTCCCCTTACTTCCATTGTTCTCACCTTTTTCCATTCTGTACTCAGTCTCTCCTGGTACTTCCTCACACAAGTCTCCTTCCCAAGCTCACTTACTCTCACCACCCTCTTCACCCCAACATTCACTCTTTTTTTCTGAAAACCCATACAAATCTTCACCTTAGCCTCCACAAGATAATGATCAGTCATCCCTCCAGTTGCACCTCTCAGCACATTAACATCCAAAAGTCTTTCTTTCGCGCACTTGTCAATTAACACGTAATCCAATAACGCTCTCTGGCCATCTCTCCTACTTACATAAGTATACTTATGTATATCTCACTTTTTAAACCAGGTATTCCCAATCATCAGTCCTTTTTCAGCACATAAATCTACAAGCTCTTCACCATTTCCATTTACAACACTGAACACCCCATGTATACCAATTATTCCCTCAACTGCCACATTACTCACCTTTGCAATCAAATCACCCATCACTATAACCCGGTCTCGTGCATCAAAACCACTAACACACTCATTCAGCTGCTCCCAAAACACTTGCCTCTCATGATCTTTCTTCTCATGCCCAGGTGCATATGCACCAATAATCACCCACCTCTCTCCATCAACTTTCAGTTTTACCCATATTAATCGAGAATTTACTTTCTTACATTCTATCACATACTCCCACAACTCCTGTTTCAGGAGTACTGCTACTCCTTCCCTTGCTCTTGTCCTCTCACTAAACCCTGACTTTACTCCAAAGACATTCGCAAACCACTCTTCCCCTTCACCCTTGAGCTTCGTTTCACTCAGAGCTCTAACATCCAGGTTCCTTTCCTCAAACATACTACCTATCTCCCCTTTTTTCACGTCTTGGTTACATCCACACACATTTAGGCACCCCAATCTGAGCCTTCGAGGAGGATGAGCACTCCCCGCGTGACTCCTTCTGTTTCCCATTTTAGAAAGTTAAAAAAATACAAGGAGGGGAGGATTTCTGGCCCCCCGCTCCCGTCCCCTCTAGTCGCTTTCTACGACACGCGAGGAATGCGTGGGAAGTATTCTTTCACCCTTATCCCCAGGGATAATATACATATATATATATACACATGCAAACACATACACACACACACGCACATATACACACACACACATACATATATATACATATGAAAAATGTAAGAAACAATTTAGAAAACTGAAACTTCTAGCTTGAAATGAAAAGAAAAAAATGAATGTCACATAATGGTTCAACCTCTGGCTATGGAAAAAGGAAATGTTTAATTTATTTACACAAAAGTCAATAGTAGTTCTAATCAATTTAACCACTGTATCAATAAGCTTCAATGTCTAACCTACATTTTTTCCAATTTCACTATTATCTTGTCAAAGCACCATGTATTAAAACTATCACTCCAGTAACACAACTATAAACATTTACTTCCCCTTTAAAAAAGTTCTGGGGAAGTCTGTCTCGATACACTGCGGGACACTACCACCTGGCGAGGTTTGTGTTGCAATGGTTTTTGATTCACAAACGTAGTAGCATCAATGGTGGCCAAGGTAGTTCCGTTGGCGAAGAGGAGCTCATGAAACATGTCGGAAAGCATGCTACTGCAGGCAGGAGTGAAGGCTGATGCAAACTTCAGATGGCAAAGAAACTGGAGGCACCACATCAGGCAAGAGGACGAGGCAGCTCCCGCCAGTCCTTCCGCTGAAATTTATTTCCTGAGCAGCAGCAGGAGAACCAATTATTGCCACACTCTCCCACTTAAGCCAATTGCAGGTGACTCTTGTCTTCCTTAACTCTTGTTTACTGGACCAGTCCGTCCGGACAACAGTTCTCTCTCTTCATCAGAGCCGTCATGCAAATATTTTTTTTTTTTTTTTTTACTTTGTCGCTGTCTCCCGCGTTTGCGAGGTAGCGCAAGGAAACAGACGAAAGAAATGGCCCAACCCACCCCCATACACATGCCTTGATTCAATCCATAGACAGCACGTCAACCCCGGTATACCACATCGCTCCAATTCACTCTATTCTTTGCCCTCCTTTCACCCTCCTGCATGTTCAGGCCCCGATCACACAAAATCTTTTTCACTCCATCTTTCCACCTCCAATTTGGTCTCCCTCTTCTCCTCGTTCCCTCCACCTCCGACACATATATCCTCTTGCTCAATCTTTCCTCACTCATTCTCTCCATGTGACCAATCCATTTCAAAACACCCTCTTCTGCTCCTTCAACCACGCTCTTTTTATTTCCACACATCTCTCTTACCCTTACGTTACTTACTCGATCAAACCACCTCACACCACACATTGTCCTCAAACATCTCATTTCCAGCACATCCATCCTCCTGCGCACAACTCTATCCATAGTCCACGCCTTGCAACCATACAACATTGTTGGAACCACTATTCCTTCAAACATACCCATTTTTGCTTTCCGAGATAATGTTCTCGACTTCCAAACATTCTTCAAGGCTCCCAGAATTTTCGCCCCCTCCCCCACCCATTGATCCACTTCCGCCTCCATGGTTCCATCCGCTGCCAGATCCACTCCCAGATATCTAAAACACTTCACTTCCTCCAGTTTTTCTCCATTCAAACTCACCTCCCAATTGAACTGACCCTCAACCCTACTGTACCTAATAACCTTGCTCTTATTCACATTTACTCTTAACTTTCTTCTTTCACACACTTTATCAAACTCAGTCACCAGCTTCTGCAGTTTCTCACATGAATCAGCCACCAGCGCTGCATCATCAGCGAACAGCAACTGACTCACTTCCCAAGCTCTCTCATCCCCAACAGACTTCATACTTGCCCCTCTTTCCAAAACTCTTGCATTCACCTCCCTAACAACCCCATCCATAAACAAATTAAACAACCATGGAGACATCACACACCCCTGCCGCAAACCTACATTCACTGAGAACCAATCACTTTCCTCTCTTCCTACACGTACACATGCCTTACATCCTCGATAAAAACTTTTCACTGCTTCTAACAACTTGCCTCCCACACCATATATTCTTAATACCTTCCACAGAGCATCTCTATCAACTCTATCATATGCCTTCTCCAGATCCATAAATGCTACATACAAATCCATTTGCTTTTCTAAGTATTTCTCACATACATTCTTCAAAGCAAACACCTGATCCACACATCCTCTACCACTTCTGAAACCACACTGCTCTTCCCCAATCTGATGCTCTGTACATGCCTTCACCCTCTCAATCAATACCCTCCCATATAATTTGCCAGGAATACTCAACAAACTTATACCTCTGTAATTTGAGCACTCACTCTTATCCCCTTTGCCTTTGTACAATGGCACTATGCACGCATTTCGCCAATCCTCAGGAACATCACCATGAGTCATACACACATTAAATAACCTTACCAACCAGTCAACAATAGAGTCACCCCCTTTTTTAATAAATTCCACTGCAATACCATCCAAACCTGCTCCCTTGCCGGCTTTCATCTTCCGCAAAGCTTTTACTACCTCTTCTCTGTTTACCAACTCATTTTCCCTAACCCTCGCACTTTGCACACCACCTCGACCAAAACACCCTATATCTGCCACTCTATCATCAAACACATTCAATAAACCTTCAAAATACTCACTCCATCTCCTTCTCACATCACCACTACTTGTTATCACCTCCCCATTTGCGCCCTTCACTGAAGTTCCCATTTGCTCCCTTGTCTTACGCACTTTATTTACCTCCTTCCAGAACATCTTTTTATTCTCCCTAAAATTTAATGATACTCTCTCACCCCAACTCTCATTTGCCCTTTTTTCACCTCTTGCACCTTTCTCTTGACCTCAGTTCTCTTTCTTTTATACGTCTCCCACTCAATTTCATTTTTTCCCTGCAAAAATCGTCCAAATGCCTCTCTCTTCTCTTTCACTAATACTCTTACTTCTTCATCCCACCACTCACTACCCTTTCTAATCAACCCACCGCCCACTCTTCTCATGCCACAAGCATCTTTTGCGCAATCCATCACTGATTCCCTAAATACATCCCATTCCTCCCCCACTCCCCTTACTTCCATTGTTCTCACCTTTTTCCATTCTGTACTCAGTCTCTCCTGGTACTTCCTCACACAGGTCTCTTTCTCAAGCTCACTTACTCTCACCACCCTCTTCACCCCAACATTCACTCTTCTTTTCTGAAAACCCATACAAATCTTCACCTTAGCCTCCACAAGATAATGATCAGACATCCCTCCAGTTGCACCTCTCAGCACATTAACATCCAAAATAATATATATATATTATTTTTTTTTTCCAAAAGAAGGAACAGAGAAGAGGTCCAGGTGAGCATATTCCCTCAAAGGCCCAGTCCTCTGTTCTTAACGCTACCTCGCCATCGTGGGAAATGGCGAATAGCATGAAAAAAAAAAATATATATATATATATATATATATATATATATATATATATATATATATATATATATATATATATATATATATATATATATATATATATATATATATATATATATATATATGAATTTCTTTTTCTTTATTTTACTCTGTCGCTGTCTCCCGCGCTTGCGAGGTAGCGCAAGGAAACAGACGAAAGAAATGGCCCAACACCCCCCATACACATGTATATACATACGTCCACACACGCAAATATACATACCTACACAGCTTTCCATGGTTTACCCCAGACGCTTCACATGCCTTGCTTCAATCCACCGACAGCACGTCAACCCCGTTATACCACATCGCTCCAATTCACTCTATTCCTTGCCCTCCTTTCACCCTCCTGCATGTTCAGGCCACGATCATACAAAATCTTTTTCTCTCCATCTTTCCACCTCCAATTTGGTCTCCCTCTTCTCCTTGTTCCCTCCACCTCCGACACATATATCCTCTTGGTCAATCTTTCCTCACTCATTCTCTCCATGTGCCGAAACCACTTCAAAACACAATCTTCTGCTCTCTCAACCACGCTCTTTTTATTTCCACACATCTCTCTTACCCTTCCGTTACTCACTCGATCAAACCACCTCACACCACACATTGTCCTCAAACATCTCATTTCCAGCACATCCATCCTCCTGCGCACAACTCTATCCATAGCCCACGCCTCGCAACCATACAACATTGTTGGAACCACTATTCCTTCAAACATACCCATTTTTGCTTTCCGAGATAATGTTCTCGACTTCCACACATTCTTCAAGGCCACCAGGATTTTCGCCCCCTCCCCCACACTATGATCCATTTCCGCTTCCATGGTTCCATCCGCTGCCAGATCCACTCACATATATCTAAAACACTTCACTTCCTCCAGTTTTTCTCCATTCAAACTCACCTCCCAATTGACTTGACCTTCAACCCTACTGTACCTAATAACCTTGCTCTTATTCACATTTACTCTTAACTTTCTTCTTCCACACACTTTTCCAAACTCAGTCACCAGCTTCTGCAGTTTCTCATATGAATCAGCCACCAGCGCTGTATCATCATCGAACAACAACTGACTCACTTCCCAAGCTCTCTCATCCCCAACAGACTTCACACTTGCCCCTCTTTCCAAAACTCTTGCATTTACCTTCCTAACAACCCCATCCATATACAAATTAAACAACCATGGAGACATCACACACCCCTGCCGCAAACCTACATTCACTGAGAACCAATCACTTTCCTCTCTTCCTACACGTACACATGCCTTACATTCTCGATAAAAACTTTTCACTGCTTCTAACAACTTTCCTCCCACACCATATATTCTTAATACCTTCCACAGAGCATCTCTATCAACTCTATCATATGCCTTCTCCAGATCCATAAATGCTACATACAAATCCATTTGCTTTTCTAAGTATTTCTCACATACATTCTTCAAAGCAAACACCTGATCCACACATCCTCTACCACTTCTGAAACCACACTGCTCTTCCCCAATCTGATGCTCTGTACATGCCTTCACCCTCTCAATCAATACCCTCCCATATAATTTACCAGGAATATTCAACAAACTTATACCTCTGTAATTTGAGCACTCACTCTTATCCCCTTTGCCTTTGTACAATGGCACTATGCACGCATTCCTCCAATCCTCAGGCACCTCACCATGAGTCATACATACATTAAATAACCTTACCAACCAGTCAACAATACAGTCACACACTTTTTTGATAAATTCCACTGCAATACCATCCAAACCTGCTGCCTTGCCGGCTTTCATCTTCCGCAAAGCTTTCACTACCTCTTTGTTTACCAAATCATTTTCCCTAACCCTCTCACTTTGCACACCACCTCGACCAAAACACCCTATATCTGCCACTCTATCATCAAACACATTCAACAAACCTTCAAAATACTCACTCCATCTCCTTCTCACATCACCACTACTTGTTATCACCTCCCCATTTGCGCCCTTCACTGAAGTTCCCATTTGCTCCCTTGTCTTACGCACTTTATTTACCTCCTTCCAGAACATCTTTTTATTCTCCCTAAAATTTAATGATACTCTCTCACCCCAACCCTCATTTGCCCTTTTTTTTCACCTCTTGCACATTTCTCTTGACCTCCTGGCTCTTTCTTTTATACATCTCCAACTCAATTGCATTTTTTCCCTGCAAAAATCGTCCAAATGCCTCTCTCTTCTCTTTCACTACTACTCTTACTTCTTCATCCCACCACTCACTACCCTTTCTAATCAACCCACCTCCCACTCTTCTCATGCCACAAGCATCTTTTGCGCAATCCATCACTGATTCCCTAAATACATCCCATTCCTCCCCCACTCCCCTTACTTCCATTGTTCTCACCTTTTTCCATTCTCTACTCAGTCTCTCCTGGTACTTCCTCACACAGGTCTCTTTCTCAAGCTCACTTACTCTCACTACCCTCTTCACCCCAACATTCACTCTTCTTTTCTGAAAACCCATACAAATCTTCACCTTAGCCTCCACAAGATAATGATCAGACATCCCTACAGTTGCACCTCTCAGCACATTAACATCCAAAAGTCTCTCTTTCGCACGCCTGTCAATTAACACGTAATCCAATAACGCTCTCTGGCCATCTCTCCTACTTACATAAGTATACTTATGTATATCTCGCTTTTTAAACCAGGTATTCCCAATCATCAGTCCTTTTTCAGCACATAAATCTACAAGCTCTTCACCATTTCCATTTACAACACTGAACACCCCATGTATATGGTTGCGAGGCGTGGGCTATGGATAGAGTTGTGCGCAGGAGGATGGATGTGCTGGAAATGAGATGTTTGAGGACAATGTGTGGTGTGAGGTGGTTTGATCGAGTAAGTAACGTAAGGGTAAGAGAGATGTGTGGAAATAAAAAGAGCGTGGTTGAGAGAGCAGAAGAGGGTGTTTTGAAATGGTTTGGGCACATGGAGAGAATGAGTGAGGAAAGATTGACCAAGAGGATATATGTGTCGGAGGTGGAGGGAACGAGGAGAAGAGGGAGACCAAATTGGAGGTGGAAAGATGGAGTGAAAAGGATTTTGTGTGATCGGGGCCTGAACATGCAGGAGGGTGAAAGGAGGGCAAGGAATAGAGTGAATTGGGGCGATGTGGTATACAGGGGTTGACGTGCTGTCAGTGGATTGAATCAAGGCATGTGAAGCGTCCGGGGTAAACCATGGAAAGCTGTGTAGGTATGTATATTTGCGTGTGTGGACGTGTGTATGTACATGTGTATGGGGGGGGGTTGGGCCATTTCTTTCGTCTGTTTCCTTGCGCTACCTCGCAACCGCGGGAGACAGCGACGAGGTATAAAAAAAAAAAAAAAAAAAAAAAAAAATATATATATATATATATATATATATATATATATATATATATATATATATATATATATATATATATATATATATATATATATATATATATATATATATATATATATACCCTCCCTTCCTTGTATATATATATATATATATATATATATATTATATATATATATATATATATATATATATATATATATATATATATATATATATATATATATATATATATATATATATATATATATATATATATATATATATATATATATATATATATACATATATATATATATATATATATATATATATATATATATATATATATATATATATATATATATATATATATATATATATATATATATATATATATTATCCCTGGGGATAGGGGAGAAAGAATACTTCCCACGTATTCCCTGCGTGTCGTAGAAGGCGACTAAATGGGAAGGGAGCGGGGGCCTGGAAATCCTCCCCTCTCGTTTTTTTTTTTATTTTCCAAAAGAAGGAACAGAGGAGGCGGCCAGGTGAAGATATTCCCTCAAAGGCCCAGTCCTCTGTTCTTAACGCTACCTCGCTATCGCGGGAAATGGCGACTAGTATAAAAAAAAAAATATATATATATATATATATATATATATATATATATATATATATATATATATATATATATATATATATATATATATTTATTCATTTATATTACTTTGTCGCTGTCTCGCGCATTAGCGAGGTAGCGCAAGGAAACAGACGAAAGAATGGCCCAACCCACCCACATACACATGTATACACGTACACGTCCACATACGCAAATACACATACCTATACATCTCAACGTAAACACGTATATACACACAGAGACATATACATGTATACACATTTACATAATTTATATTGTCTGCCTTTATTTATTCCCATCACAACCTCGCCAACATGAAATAAGGACCCCTCCCCCCTCATGTATGCGAGGTATCGCTATGAAAAGACAATAAAGGCCCAATTCGTTCATAGTCTCTAGCTGTCATGTAATAATGCATGTAATACTTATATATATCTATACATACATACATATGCATATATATATATATATATATATATATATATATATATATATATATATATATATATATATATATATATATATATATATATATATATATATAATATATATATATATATATTCCCTGGGGATAGGCGAGAAAGAATACTTCCCACGTATTCCCTGCGTGTCGTACAAGGCGACTAAAAGGGAAGGGAACGGGGGGCGGGAAATCCTCCCCTCTCTCTTTTTTTTTTTTTTTTTTCCAAAGGAAGGAACAGAGAAGGGGGCTGGATGAGGATGTTTCCTCAGGGACCCAGTCCTCTGTTCTTAACGCTACCTCGCTGATGCGGGAAATGGCGAATAGTATGAAAGAAAGATATATATATATATATATATATATATATATATATATATATATATATATATATATATATATATATATATATATATATAGGGTGTTTTGGTCGAGGTGGTGTGCAAAGTGAGAGGGTTAGAGAAAATGATGTGGTAAACAGAGAAGAGGTAGTGAAAGCTTTGCGGAAGATGAAAGCCGGCAAGGCAACAGGTTTGGATGGTATTGCCGTGGAATTTATTAAAAAAGGGGGTGACTGTATTGTTGACTGGTTGGTAAGGTTATTTAATGTATGTATGACTCATGGTGAGGTGCCTGAGGATTGGAGGAATGCGTGCATAGTGCCATTGTACAAAGGCAAAGGGGATAAGAGTGAGTGTTCAAATTACAGAGGTATAAGTTTGTTGAGTATTCCTGGTAAATTATACGGGAGGGTATTGATTGAGAGGGTGAAGGCATGTACAGAGCATCAGATTGGGGAAGAGCAGTGTGGTTTCAGAAGTGGTAGAGGATGTGTGGATCAGGTGTTTGCTTTGAGGAATGTATGTGAGAAATACTTAGAAAAGCAAATGGATTTGTATGTAGCATTTATGGATCTGGAGAAGGCATATGATAGAGTTGATAGAGATGCTCTGTGGAAGGTATTAAGAATATATGGTGTGGGAGGAAAGTTGTTAGAAGCAGTGAAAAGTTTTTATCGAGAGGGGAGGGTTTCCAGCCCCCCGCTCCCTCCCCTTTTAGTCGCCTTTTACGACCAGCAGGGAATACGTGGGAAGTATTCTTAATCCCCTATCCCCAGGGATAATACATATATATATATATATATATATATCTATATATATATATATATATATATATATATATATATATATATATATATATATATATATATATATATATATATATATATATATATATATATATATATATATTCAGAAGTGGTAGAGGATGTGTGGATCAGGTGTTTGCTTTGAAGAATGTATGTGAGAAATACTTAGAAAAGCAAATGGATTTGTATGTAGCATTTATGGATCTGGAGAAGGCATATGATAGAGTTGATAGAGATGCTCTGTGGAAGGTATTAAGAATATATGGTGTGGGAGGAAAGTTGTTAGAAGCAGTGAAAAGTTTTTATCGAGAGGGGAGGGTTTCCAGCCCCCCGCTCCCTCCCCTTTTAGTCGCCTTTTACGACCAGCAGGGAATACGTGGGAAGTATTCTTAATCCCCTATCCCCAGGGATAATACATATATATATATATATATATATATATATATATATATATATATATATATATATATATATATATATATATATATATATATATATATATATATATATATATATATATATGAATATACATATATATATATATATATATATATATATATATATATATATATATATATATATATATATATATATATATATATATATATATATATATATATATATATATATATATATATATATATATCAATATACCCTCCCCTCTTTGTAATTTGATTTTCTAAAAAGGGAAACAGAAGCAGGAGTCACGCGGGGAGTGCTCATCCTCCTCGAAGGCTCAGAATGGGGTATCAAAATGTGTGTGGATGTAACCAAAATGAGAAGAAATAAGAGATAGGTAGTATGATTGAGGAAAGGAGCCTGGATGTTTTGGCTCTGAGTGAAACGAAGCTCAAGGGTAAACAAGAAGAGTGGTTTGGGAATGTGTTGAGAGTAAAGTCTGGGGTTAGTGAGAGGACAAGAGCAAGGGAAGGAATAGCACTACTCCCGAAACAGGAGTTATGGGAGTATGTGATAGAGTGTAAGAAAGTGAATTTTAGATTGATATGGGTAAAACTGAAAGTTGATGGAGAGAGATGGGTGATTATTCGTGCATATTCACCTGGGCATGAGAAAAAACATCATGAGAGACAAGTATTTTGGGAGCAGGTGAATGAGTGTGTTAGTGGTTTTGATGCACAAGACTGGGTTATAGTGATGGGTGATTTGAATGCGAAGGTGAGTAATGTGGCAGTTGAGGGAATAATTGGTATATATGGGGTGTTCAGTGTTGTAAATGGAAATGGTGAAGAGCTTGTAGATTTATGTACTTAAAAAGGACTGGTGATTCGGAATACCTGGTTTAAAAAGTGAGATATCCATAGATATACTTATGGAAGTAGGAGAGATGCCCAGAGAATGGTATTGTATTACGTGTTAATTGATAGCCGCGGGAAAGGGAGACTTTTGGATGTTAATGTGCTGAGAGGCGCAACTAGAGGGATGTCTGATCATTACCTTCTGGAGGCGAAGGTGAAGATTTGTAGTGGTTTTCAGAAAGAAGAGAGAATGTTGGGGTGAAGAGAGTGGTGAGAGTAAGTGAGCTTGGGAAGGAGACTTGTGTGAGGAAGTACCAGGAGAGACTGAGTACAGAATGGAAAAAGGTGAGAACAAAGGAGGTAAGGGGATTGGGTGAGGAATGGGATGTATTTAGAGAATCTTGCCCAAAAGATACGTGTGGCATGAGAAGCGTGGGAGGTGGGTTGACTAGAAAGGGTAGTGAGTGGTGGGATGAAGAAGTAAGATTATTAGTGAAAGAGAAGAGGGAAGCATTTGGACGATTTTTGCAGGGAAAAAATACAAATGAGTGGTAGATGTATAAAAGAAAGATGCAGGAGGTCAAGAGAAAGGTGCAAGAGGTGAAAAAGAGGGGATATGAGAGTTGGCGTGAGAGAGTATCATTAAATCTTGGGGAAAATAGAAAAATGTGTTGGAAGGAGGTAAATAATGTGCGTAAGACAAGGGAGCAAATGGGAACTTCTGTGAAGGGGGCAAATGGGGAGGAGGTAACAAGTGGTGGTGATATGAGAATGAGATGGAATGAGTATTTTGAAGGTTTGTTGAATGTGCTTGATGCTAGAGTGGCAGATTTAGGGTGTTTTGGTCGGTGTGGTGTGCAAAGTGAGAGTGTTAAGGAAAATGATTCGGTAAACAGAGAAGAGGTAGTAAAAGCTTTGCGGAAGATGAAGGCCGGCAAGGCAGCGCGTTTGGATGGTACTGCAGTGGAATTTATTAAAAAAGCGGTTGACTGTATTGTTGACTGGTTGGTAAGGTTATTTGATGTATGTATGATTCATGGTGAGGTGCCTGAGGATTGGCGGAATGCTTGCATAGTGCCTTTGTACAAAGGCAAAGGGGATAAGAGTGAGTGCTCAAATTACAGAGGTATAAGTTTGTTGAGTATTCCTCGTAAATTATATGGGAGGGTATTGATTGAGAGGGTGAAGGCATGTACAGAGCATCAGATTGGGGAAGAGCAGTGTGGTTTCAGAAGTGGTATGTATATACATGTGTATGGGGGTGGGTTGGGCCATTTCTTTCGTCTGTTTCCTTGCGCTACCTCGCAAACGCGGGAGACAGCGACAAAGCAAAATAAAATATAAATAAATAAAATATATATATATATATATATATATATATATATATATATATATATATATATATATATATATATATATATATATATATATATATATATATATATATATATATATATTTATTTTGCTCTGTCGCTGTCTCCCTCGTTTGCGAGGTAGCGCAAGGAAACAGACGAAAGAAATGGCCCAACCCACCCCTATACACATGTATATACATACACATCCACACACGCAAATATACATACCTATACATCTCAGTGTACATACATATATACACACACAGACACATACATATATACCCATGCACACAATTCACAGTCTGCCTTTATTCATTCCCATCGCCTTAGCTGCCAGTTAGTCCTACTTATTACTAACTCACTCTCAGGATCGCATCTTTTGCTCTTAGCTTTATACTCATTATCACTCATTCTCATTTTCTATAAGTCTACCACTCATTCTTAAGGTAGCACAAATTTTCAGTTTAGAATATACTCACAGTCTAATGCAGCCTAACCCTCACTTTTAAATTTACTCTCACACTAAGTTATTTTACACTGAATTATAGACTCGTTATTTGTCTGTCACTCACTCTTAGTCTACTACTCACGCTCACTAACATTTAACCATAAGATCACGCTTGACATGTCTACAAATACATCTCACACTCACTTTCATTGTTACATTTACGCTGCCTGACAAATCCAGCTTTCATTTTGACGCCTTACACTTACATGTCTCAGTGCTCCACACACTTCCTCTCTCCCAGACGTTTCTGTTTCCTCAGTCATCTTGTCTGCCACAGCTCTTCTCCATCACTTACCAACTCTTCTGTGCACACATTCTATCCGGCATAGCCCTTCTTGTTTTACCTTTACTCACCGACTCATCTACACCCACAGACACGTCACTTCCTCCCAACGCACACCAGCTTCTTCCAACTTTTACACCCCTTCATACTCACAAGAGATCGAGCACAAACACCTCATTCACAAACATTCCTTATCACACTCTTACATAGAGTGTGATATTCATAACTTCCTTCAGTCATTCATCATAAACTACTGTCGCTGGTCCCGTCTTCTCTTAAACGTGTGGCATGTCATCAACTGTTGGAACGCTGGAGGGAAAGTGATTCATACCGAAGCTGAATAGGTTAAAATGCAAAGTTATAGACCATAAAAGAAAAGTATGTGAAGGGAGACATTAATTACTGAAAATGTAAGGGTACGTGACTTGGTGCAGTCGATTGTTCCTGAGAGAGAGAGAGAGAGAGAGAGAGAGAGAGAGAGAGAGAGAGAGAGAGAGAGAGAGAGAGAGAGAGAGAGAGAGAGAGAGACGTGGTAGATTTTAAGCATGATTTGCTGCTCGGCCAGGTCGACGCTATATTTCTACGCCAGCATATTGTATGTTAACCGCCTCAGTGTGACCTCCTGACCCAGGTTATTTCAGTTTTTACCGTTATCAGCCTTTAATTTGTTGTGCAAGTCATGATCATCATGTGACCGGTAACTCAAAGTCAATTTCCTTACCGTTTATCACTAGCCTATCTCCATTTCATACAGATATTAATTATTTCATCATAGTCCTTCTGTTACAGGAAGGGGGTCCGTCTCTTCTTCCTTTATTTTCCATGATTTTTCTCTGTGTATGTCTTCCTTGACTTTCTGCAAGTCTTCCATTGCTCGGTATTTTCTTTTTCATCAACACCCAACTAAATACTTCACTGTCTGAGCTTGTAGGTCTGTCTCAGTACTTCATCGTAAACATGATCTTCATCCGGCAATCCTTTCCTTTTCGCCAGCATTCTCAGTTCACTTATCTTTCCGTGTCTTTAGTCATCCCATTCATACCTACAGCCTCCAGTATGTTCGTCTGGATTCATAATGTGTCTCTTAAACATGTGCACGGTAACCGACGCAAACCTTTCAAGCTGTGTGCTTATTTGTGTGTTCATGTGTTTGACTGTTCGTTTGTGTGCGGAGTATTTTTAACTTTCATAGTGATTGATTATGGCCACCCCTGTAGCTACCATACTGGCTGCAATACCAACTATATTGTGATTGCCACATAACTTGTAGTGGTTGCCACACTGTGTATACTCTGCTTGCCACACCAACTGTAATGTGACTACCATATTAGATGCATAGTCTCTGCCATACTGGTTGGGCTGTGACTACCAGAGCTACAATACAGGCTGGACTGCGGCTTCCACAGGGTTGTACTGAGGTTGCCACACTGCATATGCTTCGGAAACCGCACTAGCAGCACTGTAGTTGCCACATTAGCTGTACTGTGGCTGCCACACCGGCTGTACTATGGATGCCGTTCTAGCTGTAATGTGGCTGTCCCACTTACTCTACTGAGGCTACTACGTTGGTTGTATCTATACACAGTACAGCCACACTGGCTGTACTGTGGCTGTGATAATGGCTGAAATGTAACTACCACACTGGCTGTTCTGTGACTGCAATACTGTGATTGTACTGTGGCTGTCACACTAGATGTAATATGGCTGACACCCTGGCTGTGTTGTGGCTACAACACTGGTGCACTGTTGCTGTCACACTCACTGTAATGTGACTGCACCACTAGGTGGACTGTGGTTGTCACACTGGCTGTACTCTGATTGAAAAGTAAGGTGTATTCTGGTTACAGCACTAGTTGTTCTGTGGCTTCTACGCTGTCTGTAATGCACCTGCCACATTAGCTGTACTATGACTGCCACACTAGTTGTGCTGTTACTAGAATAATGTCTGTACAGTGGCTGCCACACTGGCCTTATTGTGGCTCCACACTGATAATACTGAGGCTACCACACTATCTGTGTTGTGGTTGCCACACCAATTGTGATGTGGCTACCAAAGTTATTTTTCTGTGGCTTCACCACAGGCTGAGCTGTGGCTTCTACAGTGGCTGTGCTTCTGTTGCCACACAGGCTGTACCGAGGCTGCTACACTAGCTGCAGCTTGTCTGTCACACTAGCTGTGATATGGCTGCCACAGTGGCTGTACTGTGTCTCCTAAACTGGCTGCACTGTATTTGCCACACTAGTCGTGGTGTACCTAAAACACTGTAATGTGACGGCAGCAATGGCTTCACTGTGGGTCCCACATCAATTGAGGTGTGACTAGTACACTATCTGTGATATGGCTGCCACAATAGGTGTACAGAGGTTGCCCCACTTGATGTACCGTGGTTCCAAGACCGTCAGTGATGCAGATGATATATTGGTCGTCCTGTAGTTGCCACACCAGCTACACTCTCGCTGACATAGCGGTTGCACTTTGGATATATATAAACATATATACATATATATACACATATATATATATATATATATATATATATATATATATATATATATATATATATATATATATATATATATATATATATATATATATATATATATATATATATATATATATATATATATATATATATATATACATATATATACATATACACACTCAGTCTCTACCTGTCATGTAATAATGCACCGAAACCAGAGCTCCCTTTCCACATCCAGGCACCACAGAACTTTCCATGGTTTACCCCAGACGCTTCACATGCCCTGTTTCAATCCATTGACAGCACGTCGTTCCCGGTATACCACATCGTTCCAATTCACTCTCTTCCTTGCACGCCTTTCACCCTCCTGAATATTCATGCCCCGATCACCTAAAATCTTTTTCACTCCATCTTTACACCTTGAATTTCGTGTCCCACTTCCCCTCGTTCCCTCCACCTCTGACACATATATCCTCTTTGTCAATCTTTCCCCACTCATTCTCTCCATGTGACCAAAACATTTCAAAACACCCTCGTCTGCTCTCTGAGCCACACTCTTTTTATTACCACACATCTCTCTTACTCTATTATTACTTACTTGATGAAACCACCTCACACCAAACATTGTCCTCAAACATCTCATTTCCAGAACATCCACCCTCCTCCGCACAACTCTATCTATAGCCCACGCCTCGCAACCAAACAACATTGCTGGAGCAATTATTCCTTCAAGCATACCCATTTTAGCTTTCCGAGATAATGTTTTCGACTTCCACACACTCTTCAACGCTCCCAGAATTCTCGCCCCCAACCCCACCATATGATTCACTTCCGCTTCTATGGTTCCATCCGCTGCCAGATCCACTCCCAGATATCTAAAACAATTCACTTCCTCCAGTTTTTCTCCATTCAAGCTTACCTCCCAATTGACTTGACCCTCAACCCTGCTGTACCTAATAACCTTGCTCATATTCAATTTACTCTCAACTTTCTTCTTTCACACACTTTACCAAACTCAGTCGCCAACTCTGCAGTTTCTGACATGAATGAGCCACCAGCGCTGTATCATCAGCGAACAACTAACTCACTTCCCAAGCTCTCTCATCCACAACAGACTTCATACTTGCCCCTCTTTCCAAAACTCTTGCATTCACCTCCCTAACAACCCCATCCATAAACAAATTAAACAACCATGGAGACATTACAAGCCCCTACCGCAAACCTATATTCACAGAGAACCAATCACTTTCCTCTCTTCCTACACGTACATATGCCCTACATCCTCGATAAAAACTTTTCACTGCTTCTAACAATTTGCCTCCCACACCATATATTCTTGATACCTTCCAGAGAGAGTCTCTATCAACTCTATCATATGCCTTCCCCAGATCCATAAATGCTACATACAAATCCATTGGCTTTTCTAAGTATTTCTCACATACATTCTTCAAAGCAAACACCTGATCCACACATCCTCTACCACTTCTGAAACCACACTGCTCTTCCCCAATCTCATGCTCTGTACATGCCTTCACCCTCTCGATCAATACCCTCCCATATAATTTCCCAGGAATACTCAACAAACTTATACATCTGTAATTTGAGCACTCACCTATGTCCCCTTTGCCTTTGTACAATGGCACTATGCAGGCATTCGGCCAATCCTCAGGCACCTTACCATGAGTCATACATACATCAAATAACCTTACCAATCAGCCAACAATACAGTCAGCGCCTTTTTTAATGAATTCCACAGCAATACCATCCAACCCCGCTGCCTTGCCGGCCTTCATCTTCCGCAAAGCTTTTACTACCTCTTCTCTGTTTACAAAATCATTTTCCCTAACCCTCTCACTTTGCACACCACCTCGACCAAAACACACTATATCTGCCATTCTATCATCAAACACATTCAACAAACCTTCAAGAAAACTCACTCCATCTCCTTCTCACATCAACACTACTTGTTATCACCTCCCAATTAGCTCCCTACACTCAGGTTCCCATTTGTTTCCTTGTCTTAAACTTTATTTACCTCCTTCCAAAACATCTTTTTATTCTCCCTAAAATTTTATGATACTCTCTCACCCAACTACCATTTGTCCTCTTTTTCACCTCTTCCACCTTTTTCTTGACCTCCTGCCTCTTTCTTTTATACACCTCTCACTCATTTGCATTATTTCCCTGCAAAAACCGTCCAAATGCCACTCTCTTCTCTTTCCCTAATAATCTTACTTTTTCATCCCACCATTCACTACCCTATCTAAGCTGCCCACCTCCCACGCTTCTCATGCCACAAGCATCTTTTGTGTAAGCCATCACTGCTTCCCTAAATATATCCCATTCCTCCCCCACTCCACTTATATCCTTTGTTCTCACCTTTTTCCATTCTGTACTCAGTCTCTCTTGGTACTTCCTCACACAAATCTCCTTCCCAAGCTCACCCACCCTCATACACAAGTATATACATACGTCCACACACGCAAATATACATACCTGCACAGCTTTCCATGGTTTACCCCAGACGCTTCACATGCCCTGATTCAATCCACTGACAGCACGTCAACCCCCGTATACCACATCGATCCAATTCACTCTATTCCTTGCCCTCCTTTCACCCTCCTGCATGTTCAGGCCCCGATCACACAAAATCCTTTTCACTCAATCTTTCCACCTCCAATTTGGTCTCCCACTTCTCGTTCCCTCCACCTCCGACACATATATCCTCTTGGTCAATCTTTCCTCACTCATTCTCTCCATGTGCCCAAACCATTCAAAACACCCTCTTCTGCTCTCTCAACCACCCTCTTTTTATTTCCACACATCTCTCTTACCCTTACGTTACTTACTCGATCAAACCACCTCACACCACACATTGTCCTCAAACATCTCATTTCCAGCACATCCATCCTCCTGCGCACAACTCTATCCATAGCCCACGCCTCGCAACAAAACAACATTGTTGGAACCACTATTCCTTCAAACATACCCATTTTTGCTTTCCGAGATAATGTTCTCGACTTCCATACATTCTTCAAGGCTCCCAGGATTTTCACCCCCTCCCCCACCCTATGATCCACTTCCGCTTCCATGGTTCCATCCGCTGCCAGATCCACTCCCAGATATCTAAAACACTTTACTTCCTCCAGTTTTTCTCCATTCAAACTTGCCTCCCAATTGACTTGACCCTCAACCCTACTCTACCTAATAACCTTGCTCTTATTAACATTTACTCTTAACTTTCTTCTTTCACACACTTTACCAGACTCAGTCACCAGCTTCGGCAGTTTCTCACATGAATCAGCCACCAGCGCTGTATCATCAGGGAACAACAACTGACTCACTTCTCAAGCTCTCTCATCCCCAATAGACTTCATACTTGCCCCTCTTTCCAAAACTCTTGCATTCACCTCCCTAACAACCCCATCCATAAACAAATTAAACAACCATGGAGACATCACATACCCCTGCCGCAAACCTACATTCACTGAGAACCAATCACTTTCCTCTCTTCCTACACGTACACATGCCTTACATCCTCGATAAAAACTTTTCACTGCTTCTAACAACTTGCCTCCCACACCATATATTCTTAATACCTTCCACAGAGCATCTCTATCAACTCTATCATATGCCTTCTCCAGATCCATAAATGCTACATACAAATCCAATGTCTTTTCTAAGTATTTCTCACATACATTCTTCAAAGCAAACACCTTATCCACACATTCTTTACCACTTCTGAAATTACATATATATATATATATATATATATATATATATATATATATATATATATATATATATATATATATATATATATATATATATTGGATTATGTGTTAATTGATAGGCGCGCGAAAGAGAGACTTTTGGATATTTTTGTGCTGAGAGGTTTAACTAGAGGGATGTCTGATCATTATCTTTTGGAGGCAAAGGTGAATATTTGTAGAGGTTTTCAGAAGAGAAGAGAGAATGTTGGAGTAAAATGAGTTGTGAGAGTAGGTGAACTTACAAAGGAGACTTTTGTGAGGAAGTACTAGGAGACACTGACTAGAGAATGGAAAAAGGTGAGAACAAGGGACGTAAGGGGAGTGGGAGAGTAATGGAATGCATTTAAGGAAACAGTGATTGCTTGCACAAAAGATGCTTGTGTCATGAGAATCGTGTGAGGTGGGCAGATTAGAAAGGGTAGTGAGTGGTGGGATGATGAAGTAAGATTGTTAGTGAAAGAGAAGAGAGAGGCATTCCGACGATTTTTGCAGGGAAATAATGCAAATGTGTGAGAGATGTATAAAAGAAAGAGGCAGGAGGTCAAGAGAAGGGTGAAAGAGGTGAAAAAGAGGGCAAATGAAAGTTTGGGTGCTAGAGTATCATCAACTATTATGGAGAACAAAAAGATGTTTTGGAAGTAGGTAAATAAAGTGCAAAAGACAATGGAACAAATTGGAACTTCAGAGAAGGGGGCAAGTGGGGAGGTGATAACGAGTAGTTTTGATATGAGGAGGTGGAGTGAGTATTTTGAAGGTTTGTTGAATGTGTTTGATGATAGAGTAGCAGATATAAGGGGTTTTGGTGGAGGTGGTGTGCAAAGTGAGAGGGTTCTGGAGGATTATTTGGTAAACAGAGAAGAGGTAGTAAAAGCTTTGCGGAACATGACAGCCGGCAAGGCAGCGGTTTTGGATGGTATTGCAGAGGAATTTATTAAAAAAAGGATGTGACTGTATTGTTGGCTGATTGGTAAGGTTATTCAATGTATGTATGACTCATGGTGAGGTGCCTGAGGATTAGCGGAATGCTTGCACAGTGCCAATGGACAAAGGCAAAAGGGATAAGCGTGAGTGCTCAAATTACAGAGTTATAAGTTTGTTGAGTATTCCTGGTAAATCATATGGGAGGGTATTGATTGAGAGGGTGAAGGCATGTACAGGGCATCAGATTTGGGAAGAGCAGTGTGGTTTCAGAAGTGGTAGAGGATGTGTGGATCAGGTATTTGCTTTGAAGAGTGTATATGAGATATACTTAGAAAAGCAAATGGATTTGTACGTAGCATTTATGGATCTGGAGAAGGCATATGATAGAGTTGAGAGAGATGCTATGGGGAAGGTATTAAGAATATATGGTGTAGGAGGCAAGTTGTTAGAAGCAGTGGAAAGTTTTAAGCGAGGATGCAGGCATTTGTACGTGTAGGAAGAGAGGAAAGTGATTGGTTCTCAGTGAATGTAGGTTTGCGAAGGGGGTGTGTGATGTTTCCATGGTTGTTTAAATTGTTTATGGATGGGGTAGTTAAGGAGGCGACTGGAAGAGTTTTGTAAAGAGGGGCAAGTATGCAGTCCGTTGTGGATGAGAGAGCTTGGGAAGGAGTCAATTGTTTTTCGCTGATGCTACAGCGCTGGTGGCTGATTCATGTGAGAAACTGCAAAAGCTGGTGACTGAGTTTGGTAAAGTATGTGAAAGAAGAAAGCTGAGAGTATATGTGAATAAGAACAAGGTTATTAGGTGCAGTAGGTTTGGGGGACCAGTCAACCGGGAGGTGAGTTTAAATGGAGAAATACTGGAGGAAGTGAAGTGTTTTAGATATCTGGGAGTGGATTTGGCAGTGGGTGGAACCATGGAAGCGGAAGTAAATCATAGTTTGGGTGAGGGGGAGAGAGTTCTGAGGGTTGAGGAATGAGTGGAAGTCGAGAACATTATCTCGGAATGCAAAAATGGGTATGTTTGAAGGAATAGTGAATCCAACAATGTTATATGGTTGCGAGGCGTGGGTTATGGGTAGAGTTGTGCGGAGGAGGGTAAATGCGCTGGAAATGTGATGTCTGAGGAAAATATTTGTTGTGAGGTGGTTTGATCGAGTAAGTATTAATAGGGTAAAAGAGATGTGTGGTAATAAAAAGGGTGTGGTTGAGAGAGCAGAAGAGGGTGTGTTGAAATGGTTTGGTCAAATGGAGATAATGAGTGAGGAAAGATTGACAAAGAGGATATATGTGTCAGAGGTGGAGGGAACGAGAAGTGAGAGACCAAATTGGAGGTGGAAAGATGGAGT
>NC_092236.1:36030667-36084196 GCF_036320965.1 Panulirus ornatus
CAATCTGCTGAGCGGGACAAGGGGGAAGTGATAACAGGTAGTGATGAAGTGAAGAGAAGATGCAGTGAGTATTTTCAAGGTTTGTTGAATGTGTTTGATGATAGAGTAGATGCTGGGTGTTTTGGTTGGGGTGGTGTGTGAAGTGAGAGAGTTAGGGAGAGTGGTTTGTTGAAGAGAGAGATGGTGAGAGCCTTGCAGATGATGAAATCCGGCTAGGCGGCGGGAGTGGATGGTATTGCAGTTGAATTCATTGAGAAAGGGGGTGACTGTGTTGTTTATTGGTTGGTAAGGATATTCGGTATATGCACGGGTCATGTTGAAGTGCTTGAGGGTAGGTGGAATGCATGTATAGTGACACTGTACAAAGGCAAAGGGGATAAAGGTGATTGTTCACACTGCAGAGGCTTCAATTTGTTGAGTATTCCTCGAAAATTGTATGGAAGGGTCTTGACTGAGAGAATGAAGGCATGTACACAGCATATAGACTGGGGAGGAGCAGTGTGGTTTCAGAAGTGGTAGAGGATGTGTAGATCAGGTGTTTGCTTTGAAGAATGTGTGTGAGAAATACTTAGGGTAAAAGGTGGATTTGTATGTGGCATTTATGGTTCTGGAATAGGCATATGACAGGGTTGATAGAGATGCTTTATGGAAGGTAAGCTGCTAGAAGTAGTGAGAGGTTTTTATCAAGGGTCTAAAGCATGTGTACGATTAGGAAGAAAGGAGAGTCATCTGTTCCCTGTGAAGGTCGGTCTGAGGCAAGAGTGTGTAATGTCCCCATGTTTGTTCTATTTGTTTATGGATGGGTTGGTTAAGGAGGTAAATGCAAGAGGTTTGTAGAGAGGGGCGAGTATGCAGTCTGTTAAGGGTGAGAGGGTCTGGGAAGTGAGTCAGTTGTTGTTCGCTGATGATACAGCACTGGTGGTTGATTTGAGTGAGGAACTGAAAGAAGTTGGTGACTGAGTTTGGAAAATTGTGTGAAAGGAGATAGTTGCCAGTAAATGTGAATAAAAGCAAGGTTATTAGTTTCAGCAGAGTTGTGGGACAAGTTAGTTTGGATGTAAGTCTGATTGAAGGAAAGCTGGAGGAAGTAGTGTTTTGAATATCTGGAGTGGATTTAGCAGCTAATAGGACTATGGAAGTATTTGTGAGCCATAGGCTGGGGTTGGAGTCGACGGTTCTTGGAGCGATGATGAATGTGTGGAAAGAGAGAACGTTGCCTCGGAGAGCAAAAATGGGTATGTTTGAAGTAATAGAGGCTCCAACAATATCACACAGTTTTGAGGCATGGGCTATAGATAGGGTTGTACGGAGGAGAGTGGATATAATGAAAATGAAATATCTGACGTCAGTATTTGGTGTGAGGTGGTTTGATCGAGTACGTGATGAAAGGGTAAGGGAGATGTGTGGTGAGAGATAGAATGTGGTCGAGAGAGCAGAAGAGGGTGTGTTAAAATCATTTGGACGTATGGAGATAAGGAGTGAGGAAATGTTAACGAAGAGGATATATGTTTGTGTGTGTGTGTGTGTGTGTGTGTGTGTGTGTGTGTGTGTGTGTGTGTGTGTGTGTGTGTGTGTATGTGTGTGTGTGTGTGTGTGTCTGTGTGTGTGTGGGTACTCAAATCTACTCTTGATATAACTATTTATACATACCGTCAGCTGGGGTGCTTCTCTCTTTCCTCTTTCCGTAGATTGAGGCTTTAGAGAGCAATAATATATCATACCTGGATAATATTGCCTTAGAGTATCTATAAAACTGTCATATTTGTGTCTGCAACTAACGATCAAGTCTTGAGGGGAGTAATGCTCATATAACTGAAGTATATTTGCAATGTTTTCTGCGGTTGTAATGTTATTTGAGTAGTTGTAAATTACTTTTGTATCATTTATTGATTTTTTTCTTTTCTTTTGAGACTCATTTTTGTCCCAGTTCACTGTGTCGCAAACAGTATGTATTCAAACAAAAGCTCTGTAGTTTCCTGTAGAGGTTTTACAATCACTGTAATTATCGTTGTTTGGTAAAGTATGTTATCCTGTGGCTGACACATAGATTGAAATAAAGACACTCTTTTCTATTTTTCCGAAAGATCTTTTATTGACAACTGACTCTTGGGAATAATGGCATTGTGCTCCCTGAGGCTGAAGGAATCCGACCACCGCACGAGGAAAAGATATTTGAAAGAAGCCACTGGGGGAATAATGGATTTTATGCTAGACGTAACTAGTGGGGTATATTCTGTAAGACGGCTGGGAAGTTTGCCATTTGGTTTTAAAAGGATCGATTTTATTTCTGGTCAAATTATATCCATTGAGCTTATTATCCTCGATAAACCTTCTCGGTTAGATGTTAAGAGTGGACTGGAAAATGTCAATAAACAATGAAACTCCATTTTGCTATTGATTAGAAATATAATTTATCACCATGAGAACCTTGATTCACTGATATCATTAACATTTAATTTCGTGATAGAATATCTCTAAATTCCTTTAGCTTCTGCTAAATTTTTAGAAAATGAACCTTGATCTCACTCTGACATCGATCTGCTTGCCTAGGAGGTCCATTGTCCACATGGAATCTTCCATGAAAAGTTCAGGTATTTTGGTCTACCTGCATTCTTCATATCCTGGTAAAGTAGAGCATAATATACATCAGTATTGTCATTGTATTATTCCTTCCTTTCTATACATTTTACGCAAGTGAAGCTCACTGTGGCCTGTACTCTATAAATATCTACATTATGTTATTCTCTTCCTCTGTTGATGTTGTTTACTACTGACTGAGATGCAACATAGAGCAATTAGAGGGATGGCCTTACAATCTATTGTCATAGATGAGTTGCATGAGCACCCTGCTCGAAGGTAACCTTCAGATTCCAGGAAGATGAATGACATAAGTATTATACCACATATGACTCATAACTCCTGTGGTACGTGATAAGTATTGTGCAGCTTCCGTACATAGCCATATTGTGTCATTCTACTTTCCACTGATATTTTCTGCCCATTACACTTATTGGAAAATGGATGTGGAAAATCTGCGTTCTCCTTAGAATATCTTTTGTTTAGGCTTCTATTACAAGAAAATACACTACATGATCATCACCTATTGATTACCTCCGTATGAGCATCCTCCTTAACGTAGAACAGAATTTTTTTCCCATTTTATGAGCGACATTATACATAGCACAGCTGAGACGATATGAAGAGAAGCATTGCGTACAGCTTCTTGTAGGATGATACCGATGTTTCAGCACCGTCTCTTCACAGGTAGTTAATTTTTTTTAGCTTAATAGCCCTGAATTCCTCCCTTGACATTTCAGTAATGTTGGAAAATTAGCTTAGCCATGGCTTGTCCATTGGTTCGTTAATACCTCATATAAATAGGATCTAAGAAAAGGTAATGGACAAGTATCCCAGCTTTTAATTTAACATGAAAAAAGTGGAGAGGTGAGTATAACCCTAACGACTGTCATATTGATGATCGTGTCAATGGATAGCGTTATACAAGCAGTATGAAGGGTGGTAGGCAACTCGGATAATTAGGAGTTACCTGTGCCTAAGGTTAGACAATGAAAAACTTGTATCATTATGTGATGGATTTGTTCCGTTTACTCTCATTGTCAATAGGAGGTTAACAGGCAACACAGAGAACTAGCCATTGGTTCACAACTCAGTTCTGTTATGGCCTCAGTATTCATGGAATGTTACAAAAAGAGGCAGCTCATAGTACCGGTATGATGATGATGCAATAGTTGTAGCTCCGAGATGAGCGAAAATAAATGGCAAAATCAGACAGTTAAACAATTTGTGCGAGAGTGCCCAATTCACGCAGAGGAGGACGAAGGAAGACCTTGGTTTCTCCGTATATATAAAACCAACAGATGACGATGACTTTCATTCAGTATGTATCTACCCTCAAAATAAGGGCAGACAGAAATATTTAAGAGAGGAAATAGAAGGTATGACTAAAACATACCTGAAACTTTGTAGCCCATTAGGACTGATTTTGAAGCGAAGGAACAAAGCCAGATAAATAAAGGAAAGGAACAAGTAAAATGGGAAGGCGAGCATCTCACAAAGTAATGAGAAATTCACATTAGTATCGGACATATAAAAAGCTCATTTTTCAGATAAAAAATTAGAGTTATAGCTAACAAAGTTACTGTGGTAGCAAGGAAGCAAATGATATATACAGTGATCGTTATAATGGTTGTAAGCAACTCACTGTAAAGAAACTGGGAGAGGCTTCACAAAGAAAATCGTACACCAGGGGTTTAATGTGAGGCACAACACAAAATCCTATGCTCCCATGGTGAATGAAGATGAACGTATACACTTACCGATTTATAAGTGCTATTAACAATGATATACATATTACTAAAGATGATAAGGCTAACACAGTTGTGATTATGGAAAAAAGTAATCATCTATCTAAAATGAATGATTTAAGTAATGACACAACATACTTTACAATCAAGAAGAATGCCTTTAAAGCAGTTATATATATATATATATATATATATATATATATATATATATATATATATATATATATATATATATATATATATATATATATATATATATATATATATATATATATATGTATATATATATATATATATATATATATATATATATATATATATATATATATATATATATACATATATATATATATATATATATATATATATATATATATATATATACATATACATATATATATATATATATATATATATATATATATATATATATATATATATATATATATATATATATATATATATATATATATATATATATATATATATATATATATATATATATATATATATATATATATATATATATATATATATATATATATATATATATATATATATATATATATATATATATATATATATATATATATATATATATATATATATATATATATATATATATATATATATATATATATATATGTATATATATATATATATACATGTATATATATATATATATATATATATATATATATATATATATATATATATATATATATATATATATATATATATATATATATATATATATATATATATATATATATATATATATATATATATATATATATATATATATATACATGTATATATATATATATACATATATATATATATATATATATATATATGTATATATATATATATATATATATATATATATATATATATATATATATATATATATATATATATATATATATATATATATAATGTGGCAGTTGAGGGAATAATTGGTATACATGGGGTGTTCAGTGTTGTAAATGGAAATGTTGAAGAGCTTGTAGATTTATGTGCTGAAAAAGGACTGGTGATTGGTATACCTGGTTTAAAAAGCGAGGTATACATAAGTATACGCATGTAAGTAGGAGAGATGGCCAGAGAGCATTATTGGATTACGTGTTAATTGACAGTCGCGCGAAAGAGAGACTTTTGGATGTAAATGTGCTGAGAGGTGGAACTGGAGGGATGTCTGATCATTATCTTATGGAGGCTAAGGTGAAGATTTGTATGGGTTTTCAGAAAAGAAGAGTAAATGTTGGGGTGAAGAGGGTGGTGAGAGTAAGTGAGCTTGGGAAGTAGACTTGTGTGAGGAAGTACCAGGAGAGACTGAGTACAGAATGGAAAAAGGTGAGAACAATGGAAGTAAGGGGAGTGGGTGAGGAATGGGATGCATTTAGGGAATCACTGATGGAGTGCGCAAAAGATGCTTGTGGCATGAGAAGCGTGGGAGGTGGGTTGATTAGAAAGGGTACTGAGTGGTCGGATGAAGAAGTAAGATTATTAGTGAAAGAGAAGAGAGAGGCATTTGGACGATTTTTGCAATGAAAAAAATGCAATTGAGTGGGAGATGTATAAAAGAAAGAAACAGGAGGTCAAGAGAAAAGGTGCAAGAGGTGAAAAAGAGGGCAAATGAGAGTTGGGGTGAGAGAGTATCATTAAATTTTAAGGAGAATAAAAAGATGTTCTGGAAGGAGGTAAATAAAGTGAGTAAGAAAAGGGAGCAAATGGGAACTTCAGTGAAGGGCGCTAATGGGGAGGTGATAACAAGTAGTGGTAATGTGAGAGGGAGATAGAGTGAGTATTTTGAAGGTTTGTTGAATGTGTTTGATGATAGAGTGGCAGATGTAGGGTGTCTTGGTCGAGGTGGTGTGCAAAGTGAGAGGGCTGGGGAAAATGATTTGGTAAACAGAGAAGATGTAGTAAAAGCTTTGCGGAAGATGAAAGCCGGCAAGGCAGCAGGTTTGGATGGTATTGCAGTGGAATTTATTAAAAAAGGGGGTGACTGTATTGTTGACTGGTTAGTAAGGTTATTTAATGTATGTATGACTCATGGTGAGGTGCCTGAGGATTGGCGGAATGCGTGCATAGTGCGATTGTACAAAGTCAAAGGGGATAAGAGTGAGTATTCAAATTACAGAGGTATAAGTTTGTTGAGTATTCCTGGTAAATTATATGGGAGGGTACTAATTGAGAGGGTGAAGCCATGTACAGAGCATCAGATTGGGGAAGAGCAGTGTGGTTTCAGAAGTGGTAGAGGATGTGTGGATCAGATGTTTTCCTTGAAGAATGTATGTGAGAAATACTTAGACGAACAAATGGATTTGTATGTAGCATTTATGGATCTGGAGAAGGCATATGATAGAGTTGATAGAGATGATCTGTGGAAGGTATTAAGAATATATGGTGTGGGTGGCAAGTTGTTAGAAGCAGTGAAAAGTTTTTATCGAGGATGTAAGGCATATGTACGTGTAGGAAGAGTGGAAAGTGATTGGTTCTCAGTGAATGTAGGTTTGCGGCAGGGGTGTGTGATGTCTCCATGGTTGTTTAATTTGTTTATGGATGGGGTTGTTAGGGAGGTGAATGCAAGAGTTTTGGAAAGAGGGGCAAGAATGAAGTCTGTGGTGGATGAGAGAGCTTGGGAAGTGAGTCAGTTGTTGTTCGCTTATGATACAGCGCTGGTGGCTGATTCATGTGAGAAACTGCAGAAGCTGGTGACTGAGTTTGGTAAAGTGTGCGCAAGAAGAAAGTTAAGCGTAAATGTGAATAAGAGCAAGGTTATTAGGTACAGTAGGGTTGAGGGTCAAGTTAATTGGGAGGTAAGTTTGAATGGAGAAAAACTGGAGGAAGTACAGTGTTTTAGATATCTGGGATTGGATCTGGCAGCAGATGGAACCATGGAAGTGGAAGTGAATCATAGGGTGGGGGAGGGGGCGAAAATCCTAGGAACCTTGAAGAATGTGTGGAAGTCGAGAAAATTATCTTGGAAAGCAAAAATGGGTATGTTTGAAGGAATAGTATGGCTGCGGGGTGTGGGCTATGGATAGAGTTGTGCGCAGGAGGGTGGATGTGCTGGAAATGAGATGTTTGAGGACAATGTGTGGTGTGAGGTGGTTTGATCGAGTAAGTAATGTAAGGGTAAGAGAGATGTGTGGAAATAAAAAGAGAGTGTTTGAGAGAGCAGAAGAGGGTGTTTTGAAATGCTTTGGGGACATGGAGAGAATGAGTGAGGAAAGATTGACCAAGAGGATATATGTGTCGGAGGTGGAGGGAACGAGGAGAAGTGGGAGACCAAATTGGAGATGGAAAGATGGAGTGAAAAAGATTTTGAGTGATCGGGGCCTGAACATGCAGGAGGGTGAAAGGTGAGCAAGGAATAGAGTGAATTGGAGCGATGTGGTATACCGGGGTTGACATGCTGTCAGTGGATTGAATCAGGGCATGTGAAGCGTCTGGGGTAAACCATGGAAAGCTGTGCGGGGCCCGGATGTGGAAAGGGAGCTGTGGTTTCGGTCATATTGCATGACAGCTAGAGACTGAGTGTGAACGAATGAGGCCTTTGTTGTCTTTTCTTAGCGCTACCCCGCACACATGAGGGGGGGAGGGGGATGGTATTCCATGTGTGGTGGGGTGGCGATGGGAATGAATAAAGGCAGACAGTGTGAATTGTGTGCATGGGTATATATGTATGTGTCTGTGTGTGTATATATATGTGTACATTGAGATGTATTGAGATGTATAAGTATGTATATTTGCGTGTGTGGACGTGTGTGTATATACATGAATATGGGGTTGGGTTGGGCCATTTGTTTCGTGTGTTTCCTTGCGCTACCTCGCAAACGCGGGAGACAGCGACAAAGCAAAATAATAAAGAAATAAATAAATATATATATGAACATATATATATGTATATATATATATATATATATATATATATATATATATATATATATATATAAATATATATATATATATATATATATATATATATATATATATATATATATATATATATATATATATATATATATATATATATATATATATATATATATATATATATATATATATATATCTTTTTTCTTTCAAACTATTCGCCATTTCCCGCATTAGCGAGGTAGCGTTAAGAACAGAGGCCTGGGCCTTTGAGGGAATACCCTCACCTGGCCCAATTCTCTGTTCCCTCTTTTGGAAAATTAAAAAGAATGAGAGGGGAGGATTTCCAGCCCCCCGCTCCCTCCCCTTTTAGTCGCCTTCTACGACACGCAGGGAATACGTGGGAAGTATTCTTTCTCCCCCATCCCCAGGGAATATATATATATATATATATATATATATATATATATATATATATATATATATATATATATATATATATATATATATATATAAATATATATATATATATATATATATATATATATATATATATATATATATATATATATATATATGTATGTATATATATATATATATATATATATATATATATATATATATATATATATATATATATATATATATATATATATATATATATATATATATATATATATACATATATATATATATATATATATATATATATATATATATATATATATATATATATATATATATATATATATATATATATATATAGTATTTCGAATAGTTGTTTCCTATTGTGCAGTCCCTTAGCCTGGCGGTTGGCGTGCCTGCCTCTGGCACGGGGGGTCCCGGGTTCGATCCTGGCTGATGGAGCTTTGTATGATATATATATATATATATATATATATATATATTATCCCTGGGGATAGGGGAGCAAGAATACTTCCCACGTATTCCCTGCGTGTCGTAGAAGGCGACTAAAAGGGGAGGGAGCGGGGGGCTGGAAATCCTCCCCTCTCGTTTTTTTTTTTAATTTTCCAAAAGAAGGAACAGAGAATTGGGCCAGGTGAGGGTAGTCCCTCAAAGGCTCAGTCCTCTGTTCTTAACGCTACCTCGCTAATGCGGGAAATGGCGAATAGTTTGAAAAAAAAAAAAAAAAAAAAATTATATATATATATATATATATATATATATATATATATATAAATATATATATATATATATATATATATATATATATATATATATATATATATATATATATATATATTTCTTTTTTTTTTTTTTTTTTTTTATACTTTGTCGCTGTCTCCCGCGTTTGCGAGGTAGCGCAAGGAAACAGACGAAAGAAATGGCCCCCCCCCCCCATACACACGTACATACACACGTCCACACACGCAAATATACATACCTACACAGCTTTCCATGGTTTACATCAGACGCTTCACATGCCTTGATTCAGTCCACTGACAGCACGTCAACCCCTGTATACCACATCGCTCCAATTCACTCTATTCCTTGCCCTCCTTTCACCCTCCTGCATGTTCAGGCCCCGATCACACAAAATCTTTTTCACTCCATCTTTCCACCTCCAATTTGGTCTCCCTCTTCTCCTCGTTCCCTCCACCTCCGACACATATATCCTCTTGGTCAATCTTTCCTCACTCATTCTCTCCATGTGCCCAAACCATTTCAAAACACTCTCTTCTGCTCTCTCAACCACGCTCTTTTTATTTCCACACATCTCTCTTACCCTTACGTTACTTACTCGATCAAACCACCTCACACCACACATTGTCCTCAAACATCTCATTTCCAGCACATCCATCCTCCTGCGCACAACTCTATCCATAGCCCACGCCTCGCAACCATACAACATTGTTGGAACCACTATTCCTTCAAACATACCCATTTTTGCTTTCCGAGATAATGTTCTCGACTTCCACACATTTTTCAAGGCTCCCAAAATATTCGCCCCCTCCCCCACCCTATGATCCACTTCCGCTTCCATGGTTCCATCCGCTGACAGATCCACTCCCAGATATCTAAAACACTTCACTTCCTCCAGTTTTTCTCCATTCAAACTCACCTCCCAATTGACTTGACCCTCCACCCTACTGTACCTAATAACCTTGCTCTTATTCACATTTACTCTTAACTTTCTTCTTCCACACACTTTACCAAACTCAGTCACCAGCTTCTGCAGTTTCTCACATGAATCAGCCACCAGCGCTGTATCATCAGCGAACAACAACTGACTCACTTCCCAAGCTCTCTCATCCCCAACAGACTTCATACTTGCCCCTCTTTCCAGGACTCTTGCATTTACCTCCCTAACCACCCCATCCATAAACAAATTAAACAACCATGGAGACATCACACACCCCTGCCGCAAACCTACATTCACTGAGAACCAATCACTTTCCTCTCTTCCTACACGTACACATGCCTTACACCACAATCTGAGCCTTCGAGGAGGATGAGCCCTCCCGTGTGACTCCTTCTTAAGTTTCCCCTTTTCGAAAGTTAAAAATACAAAAATATTCATATATATATATACATATATATACATATATATATATATATCTATATATATATATATATATATATATATATATATATATATATATATATATATATATATATATATATATATATATATATATATATATATATATGAATATTTTTTGTATTTTTAACTTTCGAAAAGGGGAAACTTAAGAAGGAGTCACACGGGAGGGCTCATCCTCCTCGAAGGCTCAGATTGTGGTGTCTAAATATGTGTGGATGTAACCAAGATGAGAAAAAAGGAGAGATAAGTAGTATGTTTGTGGAAAGGAACCTGGATGTTTTGGCTCTGAGTGAAAGGGGAAGAGTGGTTTCGGAATGTCTTGGGAGTAAAGTCAGGGGTTAGTGAGAGGATAAGAGCAAGGGAAGAAGTAGCACTACTCCTGAAACAGGAGTGGAGGGAGTATGTGATAGTATGTGTAAGAAAGTAAACTCTAGATTAAAATGGGTAAAACTGAAAGGTGATGGAGAGAGACGGGTGATTATTGGTGCATATGCACCTGGGCATGAGAAGAAAGATCGTGAGAGGCAAGTGCTTTGGGAGCAGCTGAATAAGTGTGTTAGTGCTTTTGATCACGAGACCTTGTTATAGTGATGGGTGATTTGAATGCGAAGGTGAGTAATATGGCAGTTGAGGGAAAAATTGGTATACATGGGGAGTTCAGTGTTGTAAATGGAAATGGTGAAGAGCTTGTGGATTTATGCGCTGAAAAAGGACTGGTGATTGGGAATACCTGGTTTAAAAAGAGAGAAATGCATAAGAATACGTATGTAACTAGGAGAGATGGCCACAGAGCGTTATTGGATTGCGTGTTAATTGATAGGCAAGCAAAAGAGAGACTTTTGGATGTTAATGTGTTGAGAGGTGCAACTGAAGGAGGCGAAGGTGAAGATTTGTAGAGGTTTTCAGAAAGGAAGAGTGAATGTTGGGGTGAAAAGAGTGGTGAGAGTAAGTGAGCTTGGGAAGGAGATTTGTTCAAGGAAATACTACATGAGACAGATTACAGAATGGAAAAAGGTAAGAACAAAGGAGGTAATGCGAGTGGGGGAGGAATGGGATGCATTTAGGGAAGCAGTGATGGCTTGCGCAAAAGGTGCTTGTGGCATGTGAAGAGTGTGAGGTGGGCAGATTAGAAAGGGTAGTGAGTGGTGGGATGAAGAAGTAAGAATATTAGTGAAAGAGAAGAGAGAAGCATTTGGACGATTTTTGTAGGGAAATAATGGAAATGAGTGGGAGATGTATGAAAGAAAGAGGCAGGAGGTCAAGAGAAAGGTACAAGAGGTAAAAAAGAGGGCAAATGAGAGTTGGGGTGAGAGAGTATCATTAAATTTTAGGAAGAATAAAAAGATGTATTGGAAGGAGGTAAATAAAGTGCGTAAGACAAGGGAACAAATGGGAACTTCAGTGAAGGGGGCTAATGGGGAGGTGAAAACAAGTAGTGGTGATGTGAGTAGGAGGTGGAGTGAGTATTTTGAAGTTTTGTTGAATGTGTTTGATGATAGAGTGGCAAATATAGGGTGTTTTAAAAGGTCGAGGTGGGGTGCAACGTGAGAGGGTTAGGGAAAATGATTTGGTAAACAGAGAAGAGGTAGTAAAAGATTTGCGGAAGATGAAAGCTGACAAGGCATCGGGTTTGGATGGTAATGCAGTGGAATTTATAAAAAAAAAAGGGGGTGACTGTGTTGTTGACTGGTTGGTAAAGTTATTTAATGTATGTATGATTCATGGTGAGGTGCCTGAGGATTGGCCGAATGCTTGCATATTGCCATTGTACAAAGGCAAAGTGGACAAAGGTGAGCGCTCAAATTATAGAGGTATAAGTTTGTTGAGTATTCCTGGTAAATTATATGGGAGAGTATTGATTGAGAGGGTGAAGGCATGTACAGAGCAACAGATTGGGGAAGAGCAGTGTGGTTTCAGAAGTGGTAGAGGATGTGTGGATCAGGTGTTTGCTTTGAAGAATGTATGTGATAAATACTTAGAAAAGCAAATGGATTTGTATGTAGCATTTATGGATCTGGAGAAGGCATATGATAGAGTTGATAGAGATGCTCTGTGGAAGGTATTAAGAATATATGGTGTGGGAGGCTAGTTGTTAGAAGCAGTGAAAAGTTTCTATCGAGGATGTAGGGCATATGTACGTGTAGGAAAAGAAGAAAGTGATTGGTTCTTAGTGAATATAGGTTTGCGGCAGGGGTGTTTGATGTCTCCATGGTTGTTTATTTTGTTTATGGATGGGGTTGTTGGGGAGGTGAATGCAAGAGTTTTGGAAATAGGGGCAAGTATGAAGTCTGTTGTGCATGAGAGAGCTTGGGAAGTGAGTCAGTTGTTGTTCGCTGATGATACAGCGCTGGTGGCTGATTCATGTGAGAAACTGCAGAAGCTGGTGACTGAGTTTGGTAAAGTGTGTGAAAGAAGAAAGTTAAGAGTAAATGTGAATAAGAGCAAGGTTATTAGGTACAGTAGGGTTGAGGGACAAGTCAACTGGGAGTAAAGTTTAAATGGAGAAAAACCGGAGGAAATTAAAGAGGTATAAGTCTTTTGAGTATTCCTGGTAAATTATATGGGAGAGTATTGATTGAGAGGGTGAAGGCATGTACAGAGTATCAGATTGGGGAAGAGCAGTGTGGTTTCCGAAGTGGTAGAGAATGTGTGGATCAGGTGTTTGCTTTTAGGAATGTATGTGATAAATACTTAGAAAAGCAAATGGATTTGTATGTAGCATTTATAGATATGGAGAAGGCATATGATAGAGTTGATAGAGATGCTCTGTGGAAGGTATTAAGAATATATGGTGTGGGAAGCAAGTTGTTAGAAGCAGTAAAAAGTTTCTATCAAGGATGTAGGGCATTTGAGCGTGTAGGAAGAGAGAAAAGTGATTGGTTCTCAGGGAATGTAGGTTTGCGGCAGGGGTGTGTGATGTCTCCATGGTCTCTTAATTTGTGTATGGATGGGATTGTTAGGGAGGCGAATGCAAGAGTTTTGGAAAGAAGGGCAAGTATGTAGTCTGTTGTGGATGAGAGAGCTTGGAAAGTGAGTCAGTTGTTTTTAGCTGATGCTATAGCGCTGGTGGCTGATTCATGTGAGAAACTGCAGAAGCTGGTGACTGATTTAGGTAAAGTGTGTAAAAGAAGAAAGTTAAGAGTTAATGTGAATAAGAGCAAGGTTATTAGTTACAGTAGGGTTGAGGGTCAAGTCAATTGGGAGGTAAGATTGAATGGAGAGAAACCGGAGGAAGTGAAGTGTTTTACATATCTGGGAGTGGATTTGTCAGCGGATGGAACCATGGAAGCGGAAGTGAATCATAGGGTGGGGGAAGGGGCGAAAATTCTGGGAGCGTTGAAGAATGTGTTGAAGTCGAGAACATTATCTCGGAAAGCAAAAATGGGTATGTTTGAAGTAATAGTGGTTCGAACAATGTTGTATGGTTGCGAGGCGAGGGTTATGGATAGAGTTCTGCCCAGGAGGGTGGATGTGCTGGAAATGAGATGTTTGAGGACAATATGTGGTGTGAAGTGGTTTGATCGAGTAAGTAGTAGTAGGGTAAGAGAGAATAATAAAGAGTGTGGTTGAGAGAGCAGAAGAGGGTGTTTTGAAATGGTTTGGTCACATAGAGAGAATGAGTGGGGAAAGATTGACCAAGAGGATATATGTGTCGGAGGTGGAGGGAACGAGGAGAAGTGGGAGACCAAATTAGAGGTGGAAAGATGGAGTGAAAAAGATTTTGAGTGATCGGGGTCTGAACATGCAGGAGGGTGAAAGGTGTGCAATGAATAGAGTGAATTGGAACGATGTGGTATACCGGGGTCGACGTGCTGTCAATGGATTGAACCAGGGCATATGAAGCGTCTTGGGTAAACCCTGGAAAGTTCTGTGGGGCCTGGATGTGGAAAGGGAGCTGTGGTTTCGGTGCATTATCATATGACAGCTAGAGACTGATTGTGAACCAATGGGGCCTTTATTGTCTTTTCCTAGCGCTAGCTCGCACACATGAGGAGGGACGGGGTTGTTATTTCATGTGTGGCGAGGTGGTGATGGGAATGAATAAAGGCAGACAGTATGAATTATGTACATGTGTATATATGTATATGTCTGTGTATGTATATATATTTATATATGCATACGTTGAGATGTATAGGTATGTATATTTGCGTGTGTGGACGTGTAAGTATATACATGTGGACGGGGGTGGGTTGGGCCATTCTTTTGTCTGTTTCCTTGCGCTACCTTGTTAACGCGGGAGACTGCGACAAAGCAATATATATATATATATATATATATATATATATATATATATATATATATATATATATATATATATATATATATATATATATATATATATATATGTATATATATATATATATATATATATATATATATATATATATATATATATTTTTTTTTTTTTTTTCTTTTCTTTCATACTATTCGCCATTTCCCGCGATAGCGAGGTAGCGTTAAGAACAGAGGACTGGGCCTTTGAGGGAATATCCTCACCTGGCCCCTTTCTCTGTTCCTTCTTTTGGAAAAAAAAAAAACGAGAGGGGAGGATTTTCAGCCCCCCGCTCCCTTCCCTTTTAGTCGCCTTCTACGACACGCAGGGAATTCGTGGGAAGTATTCTTTCTCCCCTACCCCCAGGGATAATATATATATATATATATATATATATATATATATATATATATATATATATATATATATATATATATATATATATATATAACATACAAAGCTCCATCAGCCAGGATCGAACCTGGGACCCCTTGTGCAAGAGGCAAGCATGCTAACCGCTAGGCTAAGGGACTGTATAATAGGAAACAACTATTCGAAATACTAAGTACTCGAATACCCTTCGTCTCACTATGGTGAGCAACGGGGTCTATCGGTTGTTTCCGAACAGAACACATAGCCAGCTGAGAGCGTTTTACTGAACCTGACTCTACAACGTGGAGTTATATGAATACGAATAAAGTGTATATGAACGCGCACCTTCATCTTGGCTGATGGAGCTTTGTATGTTCTATGAAGGTGCGCATTCATATACACTTTATTCGTATATATATTTATATATATATATATATATATATATATATATATATATATATATATATATATATATATATATATATATATATATATATATATATATGTATATTAATATTTATATTTATTCTACCTATTATACTATGTCGCTGTCTCCCGCGTTTGCGAGGTAGCGCAAGGAAACAGACGAAAGAAATGGCCCAACCCACCCCCCATACACATGTATATACATACGTCCACACACGCAAATATACATACCTATACATTTCAACGTATATATATATTTTTTTTTTCTTTTTTTATACTTTGTCGCTGTCTCCCGCGTTTGCGAGGTAGCGCAAGGAAACAGACGAAAGAAATGGCCCAACCCCCCCCCCATACACATGTATATACATACGTCCACACACGCAAATATACATACCTACACAGCTTTCCATGGTTTACCCCAGACGCTTCACATGCCTTGATTCAATCCACTGACAGCACGTCAGCCCCGGTATACCACATCGCTCCAATTCACTCTATTCCTTGCCCTCCTTTCACCCTCCTGCATGTTCAGGCCCCGATCACACAAAATCTTTTTCACTCCATCCTTCCACCTCCAACTTGGTCTCCCTCTTCTCCTTGTTCCCTCCACCTCCGACACATATATCCTCTTGGTCAATCTTTCCTCACTCATCCTCTCCATGTGCCCAAACCACTTCAAAACACCCTCTTCTGCTCTCTCAACCACGCTCTTTTTATTTCCAAACATCTCTCTTACCCTTACGTTACTCACTCGTCCAAACCACCTCACACCACACATTGTCCTCAAACATCTCATTTCCAGCACATCCATCCTCCTGCGCACAACTCTATCCATAGCCCACGCCTCGCAACCATACAACATTGTTGGAACCACTATTCCTTCAAACATACCCATTTTTGCTTTCCGAGATAATGTTCTCGACTTCCACACATTCTTCAAGGCCCCCAGAATTTTCGCCCCTATCCCCCACCCTATGATCCACTTCCGCTTCCATGGTTCCATCCGCTGCCAGATCCACTCCCAGATATCTAAAACACTTCACTTCCTCCAGTTTTTCTCCATTCAAACTCACCTCCCAATTGACTTGACCCTCAACCCTACTGTACCTAATAACATTGCTCTTATTCACATTTACTCTTAACTTTCTTCTTCCACACACTTTACCAAACTCAGTCACCAGCTTCTGCAGTTTCACACATGAATCAGCCACCAGCGCTGTATCATCAGCGAACAACAACTGACTCACTTCCCAAGCTCTCTCATCCCCAACAGACTTCATACTTGCCCCTCTTTCCAAAACTCTTGCATTTACCTCCCTAACAACCCCATCCATAAACAAATTAAACAACCATGGAGACATCACACACCCCTGCCGCAAACCTACATTCACTGAGAACCAATCACTTTCCTCTCTTCCTACACGTACACATGCCTTACATCCTCGATAAAAACTTTTCACTGCTTCTAACAACTTTCCTCCCACACCATATATTCTTATTACCTTCCACAGAGCATCTCTATCAACTCTATCATATGCCTTCTCCAGATCCATAAATGCTACATACAAATCCATTTGCTTTTCTAGGTATTTCTCACATACATTCTTCAAAGCAAACACCTGATCCACACATCCTCTACCACTTCTGAAACCACACTGCTCTTCCCCAATCTGATGCTCTGTATATGCCTTCACCCTCTCAATCAATACCCTCCCATATAATTTACCAGGAATACTCAACAAACTTATACCTCTGTAATTTGAGCACTCACTCTTATCCCCTTTGCCTTTGTACAATGGCACTATGCACGCATTCCGCCAATCCTCAGGCACCTCACCATGAGTCATACATACATTAAATAACCTTACCACCCAGTCAACAATACAGTCACCCCCTTTTTTAATAAATTCCACTGCAATACCATCCCAACCTGCTGCCTTGCCGGCTTTCATCTTCCGCAAAGCTTTCACTACCTCTTCTCTGTTTACCAAATCATTTTCCCTAACCCTCTCACTTTCCTCGCAACGAGGGAGAAACATGGCAGGACCCCATAGACCCCTGCACCTTCTGCTCTTGTGAACATGGGATGGTGACGTGCTTTATTCGTGACTGCCCTCCACCTCCACACGTACCTTGTACTCGCCCTCCTCATCCTGGCCAATGTTGTCTCGACTGTAACCCATCATTAATATTTATATATATATATATATTCCTATGAGTCCACGGGGATTCCTTGTGTGCTTTAGGCCATGGATTAAGTTTTGTGTGCTCCACAGAGAAGCCAGCTGTGTTGATGTTAGAAAGTGTTTTTGCAATTAAGAGAAATAAAGTAATTTATATGATGTTGAAATCAATATCTGAAGGGTTCGGTGTATGCCAGTTTGTCAAAACACGTGGAACGTAATTGTCCTAAAAGATTCATGAGAGCTATTAACACCTTGAAAAAATACAATGATACACATATTACTAAAGCAGATAAGGGTAACACTGTTGTGATCATGTACAAAAGTAATTATTTACGTAAAATGAATGATCTTTCAAAATGATGACACAGCATATCTTAAACTCTCTAAGTGTCCCCTAGAAGCACGTGATTTCCATTCAATAAAGAACTGAAGTTGTTTTTGAAAGGTAATGGTTCTCTTACTAAAAGTTTGTCATCTTTGTCCCCTTCATTGCCATATATGTATGGAACCTATCAAAACACATAAAAAAAATTTCCAGCAAGACATATAGTGAGTTCAGTATGCTCCACCACATTAAAAAAAGTCAAAATGGTTAGTTTCTTTATTAAGCCCTTTAGTGGGTAAGATATCAAATTTTGATATCATGAACAATGTAGATTTAGTTAACAAGGTTAACAATATCACTGTTAATTTTGATTTCAAACTTGTTAGCTTTGATGTTTCCTCACTTTTCGCAAAAAATCTAGTTGATGACCTTTTAGAATGTTTATTTGATGATCTGGATGATATTCATTTACCTATTTCAATTTCTTTTTTCGTTGAACTGATAAAATTGTGAATAAAAGACTGTGTATTTCAATTCGATGGAAATTGTTGTGCTCAAAAATTTAGTATGGCAATGGGTAACCCTCTTTCACCTGCACTAAGTAATCTTTATACGGATTTTTTTTTAAACAAAATCACTAAAGGATATCTTACCTTCTAATGCAATTTGGTTTAGGTATGTAGATGATGTTCTTTGTGTCTGGCCAACAAATTAAAAATTTACAAGCATTTTCCCCTTACTTAACAATTTGGTACCTACCATTAAATCTACTGTAGAAAATGAAATAATGGTATGTTACCATTTTTTGATTGCATGATCCATAGGCAAGGAAACATGTTTAAGTTTAGCATATAAAGAAAACCTACCAATGTATGCTCATATATCCATTATTACTCATCTCAACATGAAATAGTTAAATTATCATTATTTCAATCTATATTCTTTAAGGCATTACGTATTTGCAGTCAAGAACATAGTGATGATGAGTTTGAGAAGATATATTCTATTGGATCTAAGTTGAAGTACCCTAGAACATTCATTGATAAGTCCCTGAAGTTAGCAAAGAAATCATTTTATAGAGTTAAGCCCAAACCTCCCATTGACACCAAGAATCTTTTAGTTCACCCTTTTAGTATTAATTCTACTTTACTTCCCATATTGCTTAAATCTTTTGAAATAAATGTTGCCCTCAACAACAATAATAATATAAAGAATATCTTAATCAGGAATACACCAGAAAATTCTCCTCGGTGCATCTATAAAGTGCCGTTTAGAAATTGTGATAAGTTTTATGTTGGGCAGAATGGTAAGAATCATTCTGTTAGAATCAAGCAATGTAGACATATTATAAGAACGGGACAAGAATCAAATGCCTTGTTTAAGCACGTTAAAAACTATGATCTTTGTATTGAATGGAGTAATGCCGTCTCAGTTATTATCTCTAACTCCAGTACCACGAGAAATATCAATGAATCTTCTATTCTTGAATACACATAGAATTATAGTATTTATATCAGAGGTCTACACAAATTGGATAATTCATTGTTGATAACATTTGTAAACAATTCACCTTGCCCACATAATAAGTTTTTGATACGTTTGTTGTCTGTCTTGGACAATCGCAAATTTACCAAATGGCGTCCTACCAATGTCTCTTCGTCGTATATCAACTGAATGTTATATTTCTCTCTTGTGTCTCCTCTGATGATGCGATTATTACACGAAAATGCACTTGGGAGCTTTTTGTGTTTCATTTTCCCTGTGGAGTCATAAGAATATGCCTGATCAAGCACAAAATTATGATCCTTCCAACACACACACACACACATATATATATATATATATATATATATATATATATATATATATATATATATATATATATATATATATATATATATATATATATATATATATATATATACATATATATATATATTTTTTTTTCAAACTATTCGCCATTTCCCGCGTTAGCGAAGTAGCGTTAAGAACAGAGGACTGGGCCATTGAGGGAATATCCTGACCTGGCCCCCTTCTCTGTTCCTTCTTTTGGAAAATTAAAAAAAATTGAGAGGGGAGGATTTCCAGCCCCCCACTCCCTCCCCTTTTAGTCGCCTTCTACGACATGCAGGGAATACGTGGGAAGTATTCTTTCTCCCCTATCCCCAGGGATATATATATATATATATATATATATATATATATATTTCTTTCAAACTATTCGCCATTTCCCGCATTAGCAAGGTAGCGTTAAGAACAGAGGACTGGGCCCCTGAGGGAATATCCTCATCTGGCCCCCTTCTCTGTTCCTTCTTTTGGAAAAAAAGAAGGAGCAGATATATATATATATATATATATATATATATATATATATATATATATATATATATATATATATATATATATATATATATATATATATATATATATATATATATATATATATATATATATATATACACACACTCTCACCCTGACTCTCATTTGCCCTCTTTTTTGCTTCTTGCACCTTTCTCCTCACCTCCTGCCTCTTTCTTTTAAACATCTCCCAGTCATTTGCAATATTTCCTTGCAAAAATCGCCCAAATGACCCTTTCTTCTCTTTTACTAATAATCTTACTTCTTCATCACACCACTCACTACCCTTTCTAATCTGCCCACTTCCCACGTTTCTCATGCCACAAGCATCTTTTGCACAAGCTACCACTGCTTCCCTAAATACATCCCATTCCTCCCCCACTCATATTACGTCCTTTCTTCCCACCTTTTCCCATTCTGTACTCAGTCTCTCCTGGTACTTCCGAACACAAGTCTCCTTGCCAAGCTCACTTACTCTCACCACTCTCTTCACCCCAACATTCTCTCTTCTTTTCTTAAAACCTCTAAAAATCTTCACCTTCGCCTCCATAAGATAATGATCAGACATCCCTCCAGTTGCACCTCTCATCACATTAACTTCCAAATGTCTCTATTTCACGCGCCTATCAATTAACACGTAGTCCAATAACGCTCTCTGGCCATCTCTCCTACTTGCATACATACCCTTATGTATATCTCTTTTTAAACCAGGTATTCCCAATCACCAGTCCTTTTTCAGCGCACAAATCTACAAATTCTTCAACATTTCCATTTACAACACTAAACACCCCATATACACCAAGTATTTCCTCAACAGCCACATTACTCACGGTTGCATTCAAATCACCATCACTATAACAAGGTCTCGTGCATCTCCATCCACTCTCTCCATCCACTTTCAGTTTTACCCATATCAATCTAGAGTTTACTTTCTTACACTCTGTCACATACATCCACCACTCCTGTTTCAGGAGTAGTGCTACTCCTTCCCTTGCTCTTGTCCTCTCACCAACACCCTGACTTTACTCTCAAGGCATTCCCAAACCACTCTTCTCCTTTACCCATGAACTTCGTTTCACTCATAGCCAAAACTTCCAGGTTCCTTTCCTGAAACATTCTACCTATCTCTCCTTTTTTCTCATCTTGGTTACATCCACACACATTTAGATGCCCCAATCTGAGTCTTCGAGGAGAATGAGCACTACCCGCTCTTTATAACGCCCTTTAGTGGATGAAGTATCAAATTCTATTATCATGAACGATGTAGATTTAGTCAACAAGCTAAACAATAATGCTCCAAAACCACAGCTCCTTTTTCACATCCAGGCCCCCCAAAACTTTCCATGCTTTACCCCAGATGCTTCACATGCCCTAGTTCAATCCATTGACAGCACGTCGGCCCCGGCATACCATATCGTTCAAATTCATTCTATTCCTTGCACGCCTATCACCCTCCTGCATGTTCAGGCCCCAATCACTCAAAATCATTTTCACTCCATCTTTCGACCTCCAATTTGGTCTCCCACTTCTCGTTCCCTCCACTTCTGACACATATATCCTCTTTGTCAATCTTTCCTCATTCATTCTCTCCATGTGACCAAACCATTTGAAAACATCCTCTACTGATCTTTCAACCACACTCTTTTTATTACCACACATCTCTCTTATCCTTTCATTATTCACTCGATCAGACCACCTCACACCACATATTGTCCTCAAACATATCATTTCCAGCACATCCACACTCCTGCGCAACCATAAAAGATTGTTGGAACCACTATTCCTTCAACCATACTCATTTTTTCTTTCCAAGATAGCGTTCTCGACTTCCAGAACATTCGCCCCCACCCCCACCCTATGATTCACTTCCACTTCCATGGTTCCATCCGCTCCCAAATTCACTCTCAGATATCTAAAACATTTCTCTTCCTCCAGTTTTCTCCAATCAAACTTACCTCCCAATTGACTTGTCCCTGAACCCTACTGTACCTAATAACCTTGCTCTTATTCACATTTACTCTCAGCTTTCTTCTTTCACACACTCTACCAAACTTAGTCACCAGCTTCTGCAGTTTCTCTCCCGAATCAGCCACTAGCGTGGTATCATCAGCGAACAACAACTGACTCACTTCCTAAGCTCTCTCATCTACATCAGACTACATACTTCCCCCTCTTTCCAAAATCTTGCATTCACCTCCCTAACAACCACATCCATAAACAAATTAAACAGCAATGGAAAAACATTACGCACCCCTGCCGGAAACCTACATTCACTGAAAACCAATCACTTTCCTCTCTTCCTACACGTACTCATCCCTTACATCCTCGATGAAAACCTTTCACTGCTTCTAACAACTTGCCTCCTACACCATACATTCTTGATACCTTGCACAGAGCATCTCTATCAGGTCTATCATATGCCTTCTCCAGAGCCATAAATGGTACATACAAATCCATTTGCTTTTCTGAGTATTTATCACATACAACCTTGAAAACAAACACCTGATGCGCACATCCTCTACCACTTCTGAAACCACACTGCTCTTCCCCAATCTGATGATCTGTACATGTTTCACCCTCTCAAACAATATCCTCCCATATATTTTCCTAGGAATACTCAAAAAATTTATGCATCGTTAACTTGAGCACTCACGTTTTTCCCCCTTTTCCTTTTTACAATGGCACTATGGAAGCGTTCCGCCAATCCTCAGGCACCTCACAATGAGTCATACGTTCATTAAATGACCTGACCAACCATCAACAATACAGTCATCTCCTTTCTTAATAAATTCCTCTTCAATATCCTCTAAACCCGCTGCCATGCCGGCTCTCGTCTTTTGGAAATCATTTACTATTTCTTCTCTGTTTACGAAATCATTCTCCCTAACCCTCTCACTTCACACACCACCTCGACCAAACGACCCTATTTTTGCCACTCTATCATCAAACACGTTCAACAAAACTTCAAGATACTCACTCCTTCTCGTTATCACATCACCACTTCTTGTTATCACTTCGCCATTAGCTTCCTTTACTTATGTTCCCATTTCTTCCTTTATCTTACTCACTTTATTTACCTCTTTCGCAAACATGATTTCATTCTCACTAAATATTAATGATAGTCCTTCACCCCAACTCTCATTTGCCGTCTTTTTCACGTCGCTGTCTCCCGCGTCTGCGAGGTAGCGCAAGGAAACGGACGAAAGAAATGGCCCAACCCCCCCCCCATTCACATGTATATACATACGCCCACACACGCAAATATACATACCTACATAGCTTTCCATGGTTTACCCCGGACGCTTCACATGCCTTGATTCAATCCACTGACAGCACGTCAACCCCGGTATACCACATCGCTCCAATTCACTCTATTCCTTGCCCTCCTTTCACCCTCCTGCATGTTCAGGCCCCGATCACACAAAATCTTTTTCACTCCATCTTTCCACCTCTAATTTGGTCTCCCTCTTCTCCTTGTTCCCTCCACCTCCGACACATATATCATCTTGGTCAATCTTTCCTCACTCATCCTCTCCATATGCCCAAACCACTTCAAAACACCCTCTTCTGCTCTCTCAACAACGCTCTTTTTATTTCCACACATCTCTCTTACCCTTACGTTGCTCACTCGATCAAACCACCTCACACCACACATTGTCCTCAAACATCTCATTTCCAGCACATCCATCCTCCTGCGCACAACTCTATCCATAGCCCACGCCTCGCAACCATACAACATTGTTGGAACCACTATTCCTTCAAACATACCCATTTTTGCTTTCCGAGATAATGTTCTCGACTTCCACACATTCTTCAAGGCCCTCAGGATTTTCGCCCCCTCCCCCACCCTATGATCCACCTCCGCTTCCATGGATCCATCCGCTGCCAGATCCACTCCCAGATATCTAAAACACTTCACTTCCTCCAGTTTTTCTCCATTCAAACTCACCTCCCAATTGACTTGACCCTCAACCCTACTGTACCTAATAACCTTGCTCTTATTCACATTTACTCTTAACTTTCTTCTTCCACACACTTTTCCAAACTCAGTCACCAGCTTCTGCAGTTTCTCACATGAATCAGCCACCAGCGCTGTATCATCAGCGAACAACAACTGACTCACTTCCCAAGCTCTCTCATCCCCAACAGACTTCATACTTGCCCCTCTTTCCAAAACTCTTGCATTTACCTCCCTAACAACCCCATCCATAAACAAATTAAACAACCATGGAGACATCACACACCCCTGCCGCAAACCTACATTCACTGAGAACCAATCACTTTCCTCTCTTCCTACACGTACACATGCCTTACATCCTCGATAAAAACTTTTCACTGCTTCTAACAACTTTCCTCCCACACCATATATTCTTAATACCTTCCACAGAGCATCTCTATCAACTCTATCATATGCCTTCTCCAAATCCATAAATGCTACATACAAATCCATTTGCTTTTCTAAGTATTTCTCACATACATTCTTCAAGGCAAACACCTGATCCACACATCCTCTACCACTTCTGAAACCACACTGCTCTTCCCCAATCTGATGCTCTGTACATGCCTTCACCCTCTCAATCAATACCCTCCCATATAATTTACCAGGAATACTCAACAAACTTATACCTTTGTAATTTGAGCACTCACTCTTAACCCCTTTGCCTTTGTACAATGGCACTATGCACGCATTCCGCCAATCCTCAGGCACCTCACCATGAGTCATACACACATTAAATAACCTTACCAACCAGTCAACAATACAGTCACCCCCTTTTTTAATAAATTCCACTGCAATACCATCCAAACCTGCTGCCTTGCCGGCTTTCATCTTCCGCAAAGCTTTCACTACCTCTTCTCTGTTTACCAAATCATTTTCCCTAACCCTCTCACTTTGCACACCAACTCGACCAAAACACCCTATATCTGCCACTCTATCATCAAACACATTCAACAAACCTTCAAAATACTCACTCCATCTCCTTCTCACATCACCACTACTTGTTATCACCTCCCCATTTGCGCCCTTCACTGAAGTTCCCATTTGCTCCCTTGTCTTACGCACTTTATTTACCTCCTTCCAAAACATCTTTTTATTCTCCCTAAAATTTAATGACACTCTCTCCCCCCAACTCTCATTTGCCCTTTTTTTCGCCTCTTGCACCTTTCTCTTGACCTCCTGTCTCTTTCTTTTATACATCTCCCACTCAATTGCATCTTTTCCCTGCAAAAATCGTCCAAATGCCTCTCTCTTCTCTTTCACTAATACTCTTACTTCTTCATCCCACCACTCACTACCCTTTCTAATCAACCCACCTCCCACTCTTCTCATGCCACAAGCAACTTTTGCGCAATCCATCACTGATTCCCTAAATACATCCCATTCCTCCCCCACTCCCCTTACTTCCATTGTTCTCACCTTTTTCCATTCTGTACTCAGTCTCTCCTGGTACTTCCTCACACAGGTCTCCTTCTGAAGCTCACTTACTCTCACCACCCTCTTCACCCCAACATTCACTCTTCTTTTCTGAAAACCCATACAGATCTTCACCTTAGCCTCCACAAGATAATGATCAGACATCCCTCCAGTTGCACCTCTCAGCACATTAACATCCAAAAGTCTCTCTTTCGCACGCCTGTCAATTAACACGTAATCCAATAACGCTCTCTGGCCATCTCTCCTACTTACATAAGTATACTTATGTATATCTCGCTTTTTAAACCAGGTATTCCCAATCATCAGTCCTTTTTCAGCACATAAATCTACAAGCTCTTCACCATTTCCATTTACAACACTGAACACCCCATGTATACCAATTATTCCCTCAACTGCCACAATACTCACCTTTGCATTCAAATCACCCATCACTATAACCCGGTCTCGTGCATCAAAACCACTAACACACTCATTCAGCTGCTCCCAAAACACTTGCCTCTCTTGATCTTTCTTCTCATGCCCAGGTGCATATGCACCAATAATCACCCACCTCTCTCCATCAACTTTCAGTTTTACCCATATTAATCGAGAATTTACTTTCTTACACTCTATCACATACTCCCACAAGTCCTGTTTCAGGAGTATTGCTACTCCTTCCCTTGCTCTTGTCCTCTCACTAACCCGTGACTTTACTCCCCAGACATTCCCAAACCACTCTTCCCCTTTACCCTTGAGCTTGGTTTCACTCAGAGCCAAAACATCCAGGTTCCTTTCCTCAAACATACTACCTATCTCTCCTTTTTTCACATCTTGGTTACATCCACACACATTTAGGCACACCACTCTGAGCCTTCGAGGAGGATGAGCACTCCCCGCGTGACTCCTTCTTCTGTTCCCCATTTTAGAAAGTTAATACAAGGAGGGGAGGATTTCTGGCCCCCCGCTCCCGTCCCCTCTAGTCGCTTTCTACGACACGCGAGGAATACGTGGGAAGTATTCTTTCACCCCTATCCCCAGGGATAATATACATATATATATACATATACACACACACACACACACACACACACATACATACGCACATATACACACACACACACACACATACATATATATACATATGAAAATGTAAGAAACAATTTAGAAAACTGAAACTTCTAGCTTGAAATGAATGAAAAAAAAAAATGAATGTCACATAATGGTTCAACCTCTGGCTATGGAAAAAAGGAAATGTATAATTTATTTACACAAACGTCAATAGCAGTTCTCATCAATTTAACCACTGTATCAATAAGCTTCAATGTCTAAGCTACATTTTTCTCCAATTTCACTATTTTCCTTCACATTTTCAATTGTGTCTGAAGGTTCTACTTCAAGAGTGATTGTTTTTCCAGTAAGGGTCTTCACATCTTGGTTACATCCACACACATTTAGGCACCCCACTCTGTGATATCCAGAAGAATTTTTCTAGCATAGCTAAGAGCCTCATTGGTCACCAACTACATAACAGACCGGAAGATGAGGGTGTTAAGGGCTCCAAATGTAGATGTAGTAAATAATGCTGTGAAATTTGCTTATTCAAGATGCTTTTCCACAACTTCTAGTATATTGGGAAGCTTCCCCAAAAGTTTCAAGACGTCAATGGGAGCACATGGACCATTAATAGATGGACCTGATTACACTTTCCTTGATGGACGGCCTACTCCACTTCGAAGTGGACAACTCAAAAGGGGTAAATAATGATACAAATAATCATCTAAAACAATGAAAAAATTAAAAAGCTACAGCTTTAAACTACTGCAAGGTTAACAGTGTTGAGTAACTGGTTATGTAGTAATGCTTCATTTCTCTCTGTTCACATTCTTTGTCTAATACACACACATATATATATATATATATATATATATATATAAATATATATTTTTTTTTTTATTTTTTTTTTTTTTTTTTGCTTTGTCGCTGTCTCCCGAGTTTGCGAGGTAGCGCAAGGAAACAGACGAAAGAAATGGCCCAACCCACCCCTTACACATGTATATACATACGTCCACACACGCAAATATACATACCTACACAGCTTTCCATGCTTTACCCCAGACGCTTCACATGCCCTGATTCAATCCACTGACAGCACGTCAACCCCGGTATATCACATCGATCCAATTCACTCTATTCCTTGCCCTCCTTTCACCCTCCTGCATGTTCAGGCCCCGATCACACAAAATCTTTTTCACTCCATCTTTCCACCTCCAGTTTGGTCTCCCACTTCTCTGCGTTCCCTCCAACTCCGACACATATATCCTCCTGGTCAATCTTTCCTCACTCATTCTGTCCACGTGCCCAAACCATTTCAAAAAACCCTCTTCTGCTCTCTCAACCACGCTCATTTTCTTTCCACACATCTCTCTTAACCTTACGTTACTTGTTACGTTACGTTACGTTACACATTGTCCTCAAACATCTCATTTCCAGCACATCCATCCTCCTGCGCACAACTCTATCCATAGCCCACGCCTCGCAACCATACAACATTGTTGGAACCACTATTCCTTCAAACATACCCATTTTTACTTTCCGAGATAATGTTCTCGACTTCCACATATTCTTCAAGGCTCCCAGGATTTTCGCCCCCTCCCCCACCCTATGATCCACTTCCGCTTCCAAGGTTCCATCCGCTGCCAGATCCACTCCCAGATATCTAAAACACTTTACTTCCTCCAGTTTTTATCCATTCAAACTTACCTCCCAATTGACTTGACCCTCAACCCTACTGTACCTAATAACCTTGCTCTTATACACATTTACTCTTAATTTCTTCTTTCACACACTTTACCAAACTCAGTCACCATCTTTTGCAGTTTCTCACATGAATCAGCCACCAGCGCTGTATCATCAGCGAACAACAACTGACTCACTTCCCAAGCTCTCTCATCCACAACAGACTTTATACTTGCCCCTCTTTCCAAAACTCTTGCATTCACCTCCCTAACAACTCCATCCATAAACAAATTAACCAACCATGGAGACATCACACACCCCTGCCGAAAACCTACATTCCCTGAGAACCAATCACTTTCCTTTCTTCCTACACGTACACATGCCTTACATCCTCGAAAAAAACTTTTCACTGCTTCTAACAACTTGCCTCCCACACCATATATTCTTAATACCTTCCACAGAGCATCTCTATCAACTCTATCATATGCCTTCTCTAGATCCATAAATGCTACATACAAATCCATTTGCTTTTCTAAGTATTTCTCACATACATTCTTCAAAGCAAACACGTGATCCACACATCCTCTACCACTTCTGAAACCACACTGCTCTTCCCCAATCTGATGCTCTGTACATGCCTTCACCCTCTCAATCAATACCCTCCCATATAATTTACCAGGAATACTCAACAAACTTTACCTATGTAATATGAGCACTCACTCTTATCCCCTTTGCCTTTGTACAATGGCACTATGCACGCATCCCGCCAATCATCAGGCACCTCACCATGAGTCACACATATATTAAATAACCTTACCAACCAGTCAATAATACAATCACCACTTTTTTTAAATAAATTCCACTGCAATACCATCCAAACCTGCTGCCTTGCCGGCTTTCATCTTCCGCAAAGCTTTTACTACCTCCTCTCTGTTTACCAAATCATTTTCCCTAACCCTCTCACTTTACACACCACCTCGATCAAAACACACTATATCTGCCACTCTATCATCAAACACATTCAACAAACCTTCAAAATACTCACTCCATCTCCTTCTCACATCACCACTACTTTTTATCACCTCCCCATTTGCGCCCTTCACTGAAGTTCCCATTTGCTCCCTTGTCTTACGCACTTTATTTACCTACTTCCAGAACATCTTTTAATTCTCCCTAAAATTCAATGATACTCTCTCACCCCAACTCTCATTTGCCCTCTTTTTCACCGCTTGCACCTTTCTCTTGACCTTCTGTCTCTTTCTTTTATACATTTCCCACTCAATTGCATTTTCTCCCTGCAAAAATCGTCCAAATGCCTCACTCTTCTCTTTCACTAATAATCTTACTTCTCCATCCCACCACTCACTACCCTTTCCAATCAACCCACCTCCCACTCTTCTCATGCCACAAGCGTCTTTTGCGCAATCCATCACTGATTCCCTAAATAAATCCCATTCCTCCCCCACTCCCCTTACTTCCATTGTTCTCACCTTTTTCCATTCTGTACTCAGTCTCTCCTTGTACTTCCTCACACAAGTCTACTTCCCAAGCTCACTTACTCTCACCACCCTCTTCACCCCAAGATATATATATATATATATATATATATATATATATATATATATATATATATATATATATATATATATATATATATATATATTTTTTTTTTTTTTTTTTTTTTTTTATACTTTGTCGCTGTCTCCCGCGTTTGCGAGGTAGCGCAAGGAAACAGACGAAAGAAATGGCCCAACCCCCCCCCATACACATGTATATACATACGTCCACACACGCAAATATACATACCTACACAGCTTTCCATGGTTTACCCCAGACGCTTCACATGTCTTGATTCAATCCACTGACAGCACGTCAACCCCGGTATACCACATTGCTCCAATTCACTCTATTCCTTGCCCTCCTTTCACCCTCCTGCAAGTTCAGGCCCCGATCACACAAAATCTTTTTCACTCCATCTTTCCACCTCCAATTTGATCTCCCTCTTCTCCTCGTTCCCTCCACCTCCGACACATATATCCTCTTGGTCAACCTTTCCTCACTCATTCTCTCCATGTGCCCAAACCATTTCAAAACACCCTCTTCTGCTCTCTCAACCACGCTCTTTTTATTTCCACACATCTCTCTCACCCTTACGTTACTTACTCGATCAAACCACCTCACACCACACATTGTCCTCAGACATCTCATTTCCAGCACATCCATCCTCCTGCGCACAACTCTATCCATAGCCCACGCCTCGCAACCATACAACATTGTTGGAACCACTATTCCTTCAAACATACCCATTTTTGGTTTCCGAGATAATGTTCTCGACTTCCACACATTCTTCAAGGCTCCCAGAATTTTCGCCCCCTCCCCCACCCTATGGTCCACTTCTGCTTCCATGGTTCCATCCGCTGCCAGATCCACTCCCAGATATCTAAAACACTTCACTTCCTCCAGTTTTTCTATATATATATATCATTCTTTTTTTTTCTTTTTTTGATGTCTCCCGCGTTTGCGAGGTAGCGCAAGGAAACAGACGAAAGAAATGGCCCAACCCCACCCATACACATGTATATACATACGTCCATACACGGAAATATACATACCTACACAGCTTTCCATGGTTTACCCCAGACGCTTCACATGCCCCGATTAAATCCACTGATAGCACGTCAACCCCGGTATACCACATCGCTATAATTCACTCTATTCCTTGGCCTCCTTTGACCCTCCTGCATGTTCAGGCCCCGATCACACAAAATATTTTTCACTCCATCTTTCCACCTCCAATTTGGTCTCCCACTTCTCCTCGTTCCCTCCACCTACGACACATATAACCTCTTGGTCAATCTTTCCTCACTCATTCTCTCCATGTGCCCAAACCATTTCAAAACACCCTCTTCTGCTCTCTCAACCACGCTCTTTTTATTTCCACACATCTTTCCTGCCCTTACGTTACTTACTCGATCAAACCACCTCACACCACACGTTGTCCTCAAACATCTCATTTCCAGAACATCCATCCTCCTGCGCACAACGCTATCCATAGTCCACGCCTCTCAACCATACAACATTGGTGGAACCACTATTCCTTCAAAAATACCCATTTTTGCTTTCCGAGATAATGTTCTTGACTTCCATACATTCTTCAAGGCTCCCAGGATTTTCGCCCCCTCCCACACCCTATAATCTACTTCCGCTTCCATGGTTCCATCCGCTGCCAGATCCACTCCCAGATATCTAAAACACTTTCCTTCCTCCAGTTTTGCTCCAATAAAACCTACCTCCCAATTGACTTGAACCTCAACACTACTGTACCTAATAACCTTGCTCTTATTCACATTTACTCTTAACTTTCTTCTTTCACACACTTTTCCAAACTCAGTCACCAGCTTCTGCAGTTTCTCACATGAATCAGCCACCAGCGCTGTATCATCAGCGAACAACAACTGACTCACTTCTCAAGCTCTCTCATCCACAACAGACTTCATACTTGCCCCTCTTTCCAAAACTCTTGCATTTTCCTCCCTAACAACCCAATCCATAAACAAATTAAACAACCATGGAGACATCACACATCCCGGCCGCAAACCTACATTCACTGAGAACCAATCACTTTCCTCTCTTCCTACACGTACACATGCCTTACGTCCTCGATAAAAACTTTTCACTGCTTCTAACAACTTGCCTTCCACACCATATATTCTTAATACCTTCCACAGACTATCTCCATCAACTCTATCATATGCATTCTCCGAATCCATAAATGCTACATACAAATCCATTTGCTTTTCTAAGTATTTCTCATATACATTCTTCAAAGCAAACACCTGATCCGCACATCCTCTAGCACTTCTGAAACCACACTGCTCTTCCCCAATCTGATGCTCTGTACATGCCTTCACCCTCTCAATCAATACCATCCCATATGATTTTCCAGGAATACTCAACAAACTTATACCTCTGTAATTTTAGGACTCACTCTTAACCCTTTTGCCTTTGTACAATGGCACTATGCAGGCATTCCGCCAATCCTCAGGCACCTCACCATGAGTCATACATACATTAAATAACATTACCAACCAGTCAATAATACAGTCACACCCTTTTTTAATAGATTCCACTGCAATACCATCCAAAACTGCTGCCTTGCCGGCTTTCATCTTCCGCAAAGCTTTCACTACCTCTTCTCTGTTTACCAAATCATTTTCCCTAACCCTCTCACTTTGCACACCACCTCGACCAAAACAACCTATATCTGTCACTCTTTCATGAAACACATTCAACAAACCTTCAAAATTCTCACTCCATCTCCTTCTCACATCACCACTACTTGTTGTCACCTCCCCATTTGAGCCCTTCACTGAAGTTCCCATTTGCTCCCTTGTCTTACGCACTTTATTTACCTCCTTCCAGAACATCTTTTTATTCTCCCTAAAATTTAAACATACTCTCTCACGCCAACTCTCATTTGCCCTCTTTTTCACCGCTTGCACCTTTCTCTTGACCTCCTGTCGCTTTCTTTTATACATCTCCCACTCAATTGCATTTTTTCACTGCAAAAATCGTCCAAATGCCTCTCTCTTCTCTTTCACTAATAATCTTACTTCTTTATCCACCACTCACTACCCTTTCTAATCAACCCACCTCCCACTCTTCTCATGCCACAAGCATATTTTGCGCAATCCATACTTATTCCCTAAATATATCCCATTCCTTCCTCACTCCTCTTACTTCCATTGTTCTCACCTTTTTCCATTCTGTACTCAGTCTCTCCTGGTACTTCCTCACACAAGTCTCCTTCCCAAGCTCACTTACTCTCACCATCCTCTTCACCCCAACATTCACTCTTCTTTTCTGAAAACCCATACAAATCTTCACGTTAGCCTCCACAAGATAATGATCAGACATCCCTCCAGTTGCACCTCTCAGCACATTAACATCCAAAAGTCTCTCTTTCGCGCGCCTGTCAATTAACACCTAATCCAATAACGCTGTCTGGCCATCTCTCCTAGTTACATACGTATACTTATGTATATCTCGCTTTTCAAACCAGGTACTCCCAATCACCAGTTCTTTTTCAGCACATAAATCTACAAGCTTTTCACCATTTCCATTTTCAACACTGAACACCCCATGTATACCAATTATTCCCTCAACTGCCACATTACTCACCTTTGCATTCAAATCACCCATCACTATAACCCGGTCTTGTGCATGTAAACCACGAACACACTCATTCAGCTGCTCCCAAAACACTTGCCTCTCATGATCTTTCTTCTCATGCCCAGGTGCATATGCACCAATAATCACCCATCTCTCTCCATCAACTTTCAGTTTTACCCATATTAATCGAGAATTTACTTTCTTACATTCTATCACATACTCCCACAACTCCTGTTTCAGGAGTACTGCTACTCCTTCCCTTGCTCTTGTTCCCTCACTAACCCCTGACTTTACTCCCAAGGCATTCCCAAACCACTCTTCCCCTTTACCCTTGAGCTTCGTATGACTCAGAGCCAAAACATCCAGGTTCCTTTCCTCAAACATACTACCTATCTCTCCTTTTTTTACATCTTGGTTACATCCACACACATTTAGACACCCCAGTCTGAGCCTTCGATGAGGATGAGCACTCCCCGCGTGACTCATTCTTCTGTTTCCCATTTTTGAAAGTTAAAAAAATACAAGTAGGGGAAGATTTCTGGCCCCCCGCTCACGTCCCCTCTAGTTGCCTTCGACGACACGCGAGGAATGCGTTATATATATATATATATATATATTTTTTTTTTTTTTTTTATACTTTGTCGCTGTCTCCCGCGTTTGCGAGGTAGCGCAAGGAAACAGACGAAAGAAATGGCCCAACCCCCCCCATACACATGTACATACACACGTCCACACACGCAAATATACATACCTACACAGCTTTCCATGGTTTACCCCGGACGCTTCACATGCCTTGATTCAATCCACTGACAGCACGTCAACCCCTGTATACCACATCGCTCTAATTCACTCTATTCCTTGCCCTCCTTTCACCCTCCTGCATGTTCAGGCCCCGATCACACAAAATCCTTTTCACTCCATCTTTCCACCTAAAATTTGGTCTCCCTCTTCTCGTTCCCTCCACCTCCGACACATATATCCTCTTGGTCAATCTTTCCTCACTCATTCTCTCCATGTGCCCAAACCATTTCAAAACACCCTCTTCTGCTCTCTCAACCACGCTCTTTTTATTTCCACACATCTCTCTTACCCTTACGTTACTTACTCGATCAAACCACCTCACACCACACATTGTCCTCAAACATCTCATTTCCAGCACATCCATCCTCCTGCGCACAACTCTATCCATAGCCCACGCCTCGCAACCATACAACATTGTTGGAACTACTATTCCTTCAAACATACCCATTTTTGCTTTCCGGGATAATGTTCTCGACTTCCACACATTTTTCAAGGCTCCCAAAATTTTCGCCCCCTCCCCCACCCTATGATCCACTTCCGCTTCCATGGTTCCATCCGCTGACAGATCCACTCCCAGATATCTAAAACACTTCACTTCCTCCAGTTTTTCTCCATTCAAACTCACCTCCCAATTGACTTGACCCTAAACCCTACTGTACCTAATAACCTTGCTCTTATTCATATTTACTCTTAACTTTCTTCTTCCACACACTTTACCAAACTCCGTCACCAGCTTCTGCAGTTTCTCACATGAATCCGCCACCAGCGCTGTATCATCAGCGAACAACAACTGACTCACTTCCCAAGCTCTCTCATCCCCAACAGACTTCATACTTGCCCCTCTTTCCAAGACTCTTGCATTTACCTCCCTAACAACCCCATCCATAAACAAATTAAACAACCATGGAGACATCACACACCCCTGCCGCAAACCTACATTCACTGAGAACCAATCACTTTCCTCTCTTCCTACACGTACACATGCCTTACATCCTCGATAAAAACTTTTCACTGCTTCTAACAACTTGCCTCCCACACCATATATTCTTAATACCTTCCACAGAGCATCTCTATCAACTCTATCATATGCCTTCTCCAGATCCATAAATGCTACATACAAATCCATTTGCTTTTCTAAGTATTTCTCGCATACATTCTTCAAAGCAAACACCTGATCCACACATCCTCTACCACTTCTGAAACCACACTGTTCTTCCCCAATCTGATGCTCTGTACATGCCTTCACCCTCTCAATCAATACTCTCACATATAGTTTACCAGGAATATTCAACAAACTTATACCTCTGTAATTTGAGCACTCACACTTATCCCCTTTGCTTTTGTACAATGGCACTATGCACGCATTCCGCCAATCCTCAGGCACCTCACCATGAGTCATACATACATTAAATAACCTTACCAACCAGTCAACAATACAGTCACCCCCTTTTTTAATAAATTCCACTGCAATACCATCCAAACCTGCTGCCTTGCCGGCTTTCATCTTCCGCAAAGCTTTTACTACCTCCTCTCTGTTTACCAAATCATTTTCCCTAACCCTCTCACTTTGCACACCACCTCGACCCAAACACCCTATATCTGCCACTCTGTCTTCAGACACATTCAACAAACCTTCAAAATACTCATTCCATCTCCTTCTCACATCACCACTACTTGTTATCACCTCCCCATTTACGCCCTTCACTGAAGTTCCCATTTGCTCCCTTGTCTTACGCACCCTATTTACCTCCTTCCAGAACATCTTTTTATTCTCCCTAAAATTTACTGATAGTCTCTCACCCCAACTCTCATTTTCCCATTTTTTCACCTCTTGCACCTTTCTCTTGACCTCCTGTCTCTTTCTTTTATACTTCTCCCACTCAATTGCATTTTTTCCCTCCAAAAATCGTCCAAATGCCTCTCTCTTCTCTTTCACTAATACTCTTACTTCTTCATCCCACCACTCCCTACCCTTTCTAAACAGCCCACCTCCCACTCTTCTCATGCCACAAGCATCTTTTGCGCAATCCATCACTGATTCCCTAAATACATCCCATTCCTCCCCCACTCCCCTTACTTCCATTGTTCTCACCTTTTTCCATTCTGTACACAGTCTCTCCTGATACTTCTTCACACAGGTCTCCTTCCCAAGCTCACTTACTCTCACCACCTTCTTCACCCCAACATTCACTCTTCTTTTCTGAAAACCCATACTAATCTTCACCTTAGCCTCCACAAGATAATGATCAGACATCCCTCCAGTTGTACCTCTCAGCACATTGACATCCAAAAGTCTCTCTTTCGCACGCCTGTCAATTAACACGTAATCCAATAACGCTGTCTGGCCATCTCTCCTACTTACATAAGTATACTTATATATATATATATATATATATATATATATATATATATATATATATATATATATATATATATATATATATATATATATATATATATATATATATATATATATATATATATATATATATATATTGGAAAGGATCACAATTTTGCACGTGATCAAGATATTCCAATGAGTCCACGGGAAAAATGAAACAAGAAAAGTTTCCAAGTGCACTTTCGTGTAATAAGCACATCATCAGGGGAGACACAAGAGACAAATATAACAGTCAGTTGATATACATCGAAGAGACGAAGCTAGGGCGCCATTTGGTAAACATGTGATTCTCCACAACATATATTTTGGTAATTATGTGATTGTCCAAAACATATGATTTGGACAATCACATGTTTTAGAAATGGCGTCCTACCTAGCTTCTCTCTTCGATGTATATCAACTGACTGTTATATTTCTCTCTTGTGTCTCCCCTGATCATGTGATTATTACACGAAAGTGCACTTGGGAACTTTTCGTGTTTCATTTTCCCCATGAACTCATTGGAATATATATATACATATATATATATATATATATATATATATATATATATATATATATATATATATATATATATATATATATATATATATATATATATATATATGTATATATATATATATATATATATATATATATATATATATATATATATATATATATATATATATATATATATATATATATATATATATTTTTTTTTTTTTCTTTTTCTTTCAAACTATTCGCCATTTCCCGCATTAGCGAGGTAGCGTTAAGAACAGAGGACTGGGCCTTGAGGAAATACCCTCACCTGGCCCAATTCTCTGTTCCTTCTTTTGGAGAATTAAAAAAAAAAAAACGAGAGGGGAGGATTTCCAGCCCCTCGCTCCCTCCCCTTTTAGTCGCCTTCTACGACACGCAGGGAATACGTGGGAAGTATTCTTTCTCCCCTATCCCCAGGGATATATATATATATATATATATATATATATATATATATATATATATATATATATATATATATATATATATATATATATATATATATATATATATATATATATATATATATATATATATATATATATATATATTCTTTTATTATACTTTGTCGCTGTCTCCCGCGTTTGCGAGGTAGCGCAAGGAAACAGACGAAAGAAATGGCCCAACACCCCCCCCCATACACATGTATATACATACGTCCACACACGCAAATATACATACCTGCACAGCTTTCCATGGTTTACCCCAGACGCTTCACATGCCTTGATTCAATCCACTGACAGCACGTCAACCCCGGTATACCACATCGCTCCAATTCACTCTATTCCTTGCCCTCCTTTCACCCTCCTGCATGTTCAAGCCCCGATCAAACAAAATCTTTTTCACTCCATCCTTCCACCTCCAATTTGGTCTCCCTCTTCTCCTTGTTCCCTCCACCTCCGACACATATATCCTCTTGGTCAATCTTTCCTCACTCATCCTCTCCATGTGCCCAAACCACTTCAAAACACCCTCCTCTGCTCTGTCAACCACGATCTTTTTATTTCCACACATCTCTCTTACCCTTACGTTACTCACTCGATCAAACCACCTCACACCACATATTGTCCTCAAACATCTCATTTCCAGCACATCCATCCTCCTGCGCACAACTCTATCCATAGCCCACGCCTCGCAACCATACAACATTGTTGGAACCACTATTCCTTCAAACATACCCATTTTTGCTTTCCGAGATAATGTTCTCGACTTCCACACATTCTTCAAGGCCCCCAGGATTTTCGCCCCCTCCCCCACCCTATGATCCACTTCCGCTTCCATGGTTCCATCCGCTGCCAGATCCACTCCCAGATATCTAAAACACTTCACTTCCTCCAGTTTTTCTCCATTCAAACTCACCTCCCAATTGACTTGACCCTCAACCCTACTGTACCTAATAACCTTGCTCTTATTCACATTTACTCTTAACTTTCTTCTTCCACACACTTTTCCAAACTCCGTCACCAGCTTCTGCAGTTTCTCATATGAATCACCCACCAGCGCTGTATCATCAGCGAACAACAACTGACTCACTTCCCAAGATCTCTCATCCCCAACAGATTTCATACTTACCCCTCTTTCCAAAACTCTTGCATTTACCTCCCTAACAACCCCATCCATAAACAAATTAAACAACCATGGAGACATCACACACCCCTGCCGCAAACCTACATTCACTGAGAACCAATCACTTTCCTCTCTTCCTACACGTACACATGCCTTACATCCTCGATAAAAACTTTTCACTGCTTCTAACAACTTGCCTCCCACACCATATATTCTTAACACCTTCCACAGAGCATCTCTATCAACTCTATCATATGCCTTCTCCAGATCTATAAATGCTACATACAAATCCATTTGCTTTTCTAAGTATTTCTCACATACATTCTTCAAAGCAAACACCTGATCCACACATCCTCTACCACTTCTGAAACCACACTGCTCTTCCCCAATCTGATGCTCTGTACATGCCTTCACCCTCTCAATCAATACCCTCCCATATATTTTACCAGGAATACTCAACAAACTTATACCTCTGTAATTTGAGCACTCACTCTTATCCCCTTTGCCTTTGTACAATGGCACTATGCACGCATTCCGCCAATCCTCAGGCACCTCAGCGTGAGTCATACATACATTAAATAACCTCACCAACCAGTCAACAATACAGTCACCCTCTTTTTTAATAAATTCCACTGCAATACCATCCAAACCTGCTGCCTTGCCGGCTTTCATCTTCCGCAAAGCTTTTACTACCTCTTCTCTGTTTACCAAATCATTTTCCCTAACCCTCTTACTTTGCACACCACCTCGACCAAAACACCCTATATCTGCCACTCTATCATCAAACACATTCAACAAACCTTCAAAATACTCACTCCATCTCCTTCTCACATCACCACTACTTGTTATCACCTCCCCATTTGCGCCCTTCACTGAATTTCCCATTTGCTCCCTTGTCTTACGCACTTTATTTACCTCCTTCCAGAACATCTTTTTATTCTCCCTAAAATTTACTGATAGTCTCTCACCCCAACTCTCATTTGCCCTTTTTTTCACCTCTTGCACCTTTCTCTTGACCTCCTGTCTCTTTCTTTTATACGTCTCCCACTCAAATGCATTTTTTCCCTGCAAAAATCGTCCAAATGCCTCTCTCTTCTCTTTCACTAATACTCTTACTTCTTCATCCCACAACTCACTACCCTTTCTAATCAACCCACCTCCCACTCTTCTCATGCCACAAGCATCTTTTGCGCCATCCATCACTGATTCCCTAAATACATCCCATTCCTCCCCCACTCCCCTTACTTCCATTGTTCTCACCTTTTTCCATTCTGTACTCAGTCTCTCCTGGTACTTCCTCACACAAGTCTCCTTCCCAAGCTCACTTACTCTCACCACCCTCTTCACCCAAACATTCACTCTTTTTGTCTGAAAACCCATACAAATCTTCACCTTAGCCTCCACAAGATAATGATCAGACATCCCTCCAATTGCACCTCTCAGCACATTAACATCCAAAAGTCTCTCTTTCGCGCGCCTGTCAATTAACACGTAATCCAATAACCCTCTCTGGCCATATCTCCTACTTACATAAGTATACTTATGTATATCTCGCTGCGTCACATGAGTGCTGTGAGGGCGTTGGGAAATTAAAGGACTGGCGGGAGCTGCCTCGTCCTCTTGCCTGATGTGGTGCCTCCAGTTTCTTTGCCATCTGAAGTTTGCATCAGCCTTCACTCCTGCCTGCAGTAGCATGCTTTCCGACATGTTTCATGAGCTCCTCTTCGCCAACGGAACTACCTTGGCCACCAGTGATGCTACTACGTTTGTGAATCAAAAACCATTGCAACACAAACCTCGTCAGGTGGTAGTGTCCCACAGTGTATCGAGACAGACTTCCCCAGAACTTTTTTAAAGGGGAAGTAAATGTTTATAGTTGTGTTACTGGAGTGATAGTTTTCATACATGGTGCTTTGACAAGAAAATAATAAATTGGAAAAAATGTAGCTTAGACTTTGAAGCTTATTGATACAGTGGTTAAATTGATGAGAACTACTATTGACTTTTGTGTAAATAAATTAAACATTTCCTTTTTCCATAGCCAGAGGTTGAACCATTATGTGACATTCATTCTTTTTCTTTTCATTTCAAGCTAGAAGTTTCAGTTTTCTAAATTGTTTCTTACATTTTTCATATGTACATATATGTATGTGTGTGTGTGTGTATATGTGCGTGTGTGTGTGTATGTGTGTGTATGTGTATATATATATATATGTATATTATCCCTGGTGATAGGGGTGAAAGAATACTTCCCACGCATTCCTCGCGTGTCTTAGAAAGCGACTAGAGGGGACGGGAGCGGGGGGCCAGAAATCCTCCCCTCCTTGTATTTTTTTTAACTTTCTAAAATGGGAAACAGAAGAAGGAGTCACGCGGGGAGTGCTCATACTCCTCGAAGGCTCAGACTGGGGTGCCTAAACGTGTGTGGATGTAACCAAGATGTGAAAAAAGGAGAGATAGGTAGTATGTTTGAGGAAAGGAACCTGGATGTTTTGGCTCTGAGTGAAACGAAGCTCAAGGGTGAAGGGGAAGAGTGGTTTGGGAATGTCTTGGGAGTAAAGTCAGGGGTTAGTGAGAGGACAAGAGCAAGGGAAGGAGTAGCAGTACTCCTGAAACAGGAGTTGTGGGAGTACGTGATAGAATGTAAGAAAGTAAATTCTCGATTGATATGGGTAAAACTGAAAGTTGATGGAGAGAGATGGGTGATTATTGGTGCATATGCACCTGGGCATGAGAAGAAAGATCATGAGAGGCAAGTGTTTTGGGAGCAGCTGAATGGGTGTGTTAGTGGTTTTGATGCACGAGACCGGGTTATAGTGATGGGTGATTTGAATGCAAAGGTGAGTAATGTGGCAGTTGAGGGAATAATTGGCATGCATGGGGTGTTCAGTGTTGTAAATGGAAATGGTGAAGAGCTTGTAGATTTATGTGCTGAAAAAGGACTGATGATATATATATATATATATATATATATATATATATATATATATATATATATATATATATATATATATATATATATATATATATATATATATATATATATATATATATACACACTGAGTTTGGAAAAGTGTGTGGAAGAAGAAAGTTAAGAGTAAATGTGAATAAGAGCAAGGTTATTAGGTACAGTAGGGTTGAGGGTCAAGTCAATTGGGAGGTGAGTTTGAATGGAGAAAAACTGGAGGAAGTGAAGTGTTTTAGATATCTGGGAGTGGATCTGGCAGCGGATGGAACCATGGAAGCGGAAGTGGATCATAGGGTGGGGGAGGGGGCGAAAATCCTGGGGGCCTTGAAGAATGTGTGGAAGTCGAGAACATTATCTCGGAAAGCAAAAATGGGTATGTTTGAAGGAATAGTGGTTCCAACCATGTTGTATGGTTGCGAGGCGTGGGCTATGGATAGAGTTGTGCGCAGGAGGATGGATGTGCTGGAAATGAGATGTTTGAGGACAATGTGTGGTGTGAGGTGGTTTGATCGAGTGAGTAACGTAAGGGTAAGAGAGATGTGTGGAAATAAAAAGAGCGTGGTTGAGAGAGCAGAAGAGGGTGTTTTGAAGTGGTTTGGGCACATGGAGAGGATGAGTGAGGAAAGATTGACCAAGAGGATATATGTGTCGGAGGTGGAGGGAACAAGGAGAAGAGGGAGACCAAATTGGAGGTGGAAAGATGGAGTGAAAAAGATTTTGTGTGATCGGGGCCTGAACATGCAGGAGGGTGAAAGGGGGGCAAGGAATAGAGTGAATTGGAGCGATGTGGTATACCGGGGTTGACGTGCTGTCAGTGGATTGAAGCAAGGCATGTGAAGCGTCCGGGGTAAACCATGGAAAGCTGTGTAGGTATGTATAGTTGCGTGTGTGGACGTATGTATATACATATGTATGGGGGGGGGTTGGGCAATTTCTTTCGTCTGTTTCCTTGCGCTACCTCGCAAACGCGGGAGACAGCGACAAAGTATAATAATAAATAAATAATATATATATATATACATATATATATATATATATATATATATATGTGAATGTAGGTTTGCGGCAGGGGTGTGTGATGTCTCCATGGTTCTTTAATTTGTTTATTAATGGGGTTGTTAGGGAGGTAAATGCAAGAGTTTTGGAAAGAGGGGCAAGTATGAAGTCTGTTGGGGATGAGAGAGCTTGGGAAGTGAGTCAGTTGTTGTTCGCTGATGACACAGCGCTGGTGGCTGATTCATGTGTGAAACTGCAGAAGCTGGTGACTGAGTTTGGTAAAGTGTGTGGAAGAAGAAAGTTAAGAGTAAATGTGAATAAGAGCAAGGTTATTAGGTACAGTAGGGTTGAGGGTCAAGTCAATTGGGAGGTGAGTTTGAATGGAGAAAAACTGGAGGAAGTTAAGTGTTTTAGATATCTGGGAGTGGATCTGGCAGCGGATGGAACCATGGAAGCGGAAGTGGATCATAGGGTGGGGGAGGGGGCGAAAATTCTGGGGGCCTTGAAGAATGTGTGGAAGTCGAGAACATTATCTCGGAAAGCAAAAATGGGTATGTTTGAAGGAATAGTGGTTCCAACAATGTTGTATGGTTGCGAGGCGTGGGCTATGGATAGAGTTGTGCGCAGGAGGATGGATGTGCTGGAAATGAGATGTTTGAGGACAATGTGTGGTGTGAGGTTGTTTGATCGAGTGAGTAACGTAAGGGTAAGAGAGATGTGTGGAAATAAAAAGAGCGTGGTTGAGAGAGCAGAAGAGGGTTTCTTGAAGTGGTTTGGGCTCATGGAGAGGATGAGTGAGGAAAGATTGATCAAGAGGATATATGTGTCGGAGGTGGAGGGAACAAGGAGAAGAGGGAGACCAGATTGGAGGTGGAAAGATGGAGTGAAAAAGATTTTGTGTGATCGGGGCCTGAACATGCAGGAGGGTGAAAGGAGGGCAAGGAATAGAGTGAATTGGAGCGATGTGGTATACCGGGGCTGACGTGCTGTCAGTGGATTGAATCAAGGCATGTGAAGCGTCTGGGGTAAACCATGGAAAGCTGTGTAGGTATGTATATTTGCGTGTGTGGACGTATGTATATACATGTGTATGGGGGGGGGGTTGAGCCATTTCTTTCGTCTGTTTCCTTGTGCTACCTCGCAAACGCGGGAGACAGCGACAAAGTATAAAAAAAAAGAAAATATATATATATATATATTTATATATATATATATATGTATATACATATATATATATATATATATATATATATATATATATATATATATATATATATATATATATATATATATATATATATATATATATATATATATATATATATATATATGTAAGGATACATTTTAGAGTAAAAAGACGAGAAAGAGACGAAGTAAAAGAACAAACGAACTAGATAAACAATAATGAGTATCGAAGGAGCTTAATTCTTACTTCACTACAAGGAAAACAGATCTAACAAAATTTAGATGGTGAGGCACGATGATTCAAAAGTGTTGGAAAGCAATTGGCAGGAGACCAATGGGCATGTAGGCCAAGGAAGTTCTGGAAGGACAACTTATAAATAATGCTACAAACTAAGAAAATGGGAAGATTGGATAGATTACAGGAAGAGAGTGTGTTTCACGGCGAGCGGAGCGCTTGTACAGCTGTTTATGGAAGTAATTGACCATGTCTCTAAATTTGCAAACATACATCTATTACTGTCCTTAATGGTTCTAAGTCTTAACAGCATAATCAATGCTAAGATATTACTTTTGTACCCCAGGACACTCGATTCCAATATCAGAGGCAGTTCTAGAAGTCCAACAGATACAATATTCATAGACAAAAAATCTATTTCAGCAATGCAAATAAGATCTGAAGTGTTGAATTTGCTATCAGGACGTTGATCTGGGACATGTTTGATACTCTACATAGTCTCTGTTTATGGACAAATGCGAAAAATAATCAGTGTATGAAGCAAATTCAGATCATTTCAAAGTAAACTTCCGTCATTCATCATTAACTACTGTTGCTGGTTCCGTCTTCTCTTAAACTTGTGGAATGTCATCAACTGTAGGAAGGTTAGAGGAAAAGCGATCCATACCGAAGCTGAATAAGTTAAAATGCAAAGTCATAGACCATAAAAGTATGTGAACGTAGATATTTGTTACTGAAAATGTAAGTGTACGTGACTTGGTGTCGATTGTTCCTGAGAGAGAGAGAGAGAGAGAGAGAGAGAGAGAGAGAGAGAGAGAGAGAGAGAGAGAGAGAGAGAGAGAGAGAGAGAGAGAGAGAGAGAGAGAGGAGAGAGAGAGAGAGACGTGGTAAATTTTAAACATGATTTGCTACTCGGCCAGGTCGACGCTATATTTTTACGTCAGCATATTGTATGTTAACCGCCTCAGTGTGACCTCCTGACCCAGGTTATTTCAGTTTTTACCGTTATCAGCCTTTAATTTGTTATGCAAGTCATGATCATCATGTGACCGGTAACTCAAAGTCAATTTCCTTACCGTTTACCACTAGCCTATCTCCATTTCATACAGATATTAATTATTTCATCATAGTCCTTCTGTTACAGGAAGGGGGTCCGTCTCTTCTTCCTTTATTTTCCATGATTTTTCTTTGTGTATGTCTTCCTTGACTTTCTGCAAGTCTTCCATTGCTCGGTATTTTCTTTTTCATCAACACCCAACTAAATACTTCACTGTCTGAGCTTGTAGGTCTGTCTCAGTACTTCATCGTAAACATGATCTTCATCCGGCAATCCTTTCCTTTTCGCCAGCATTCTTAGTTTAACTTATCTTTCCGTGTCTTTAGTCATCCCATTCATACCTACAGCCTCCAGCATATTCGTCTGGACTCATAATGTGTCTCTTAAACATGTGCATGTTTACTTGTGCCTTCATGTGTTTGACTGTTCATTTGTTTGTTCATGCGTTTGATTGTTCAACTGTGTGCGGAGTACTTTTTTGCCTTCATAGTACTTGATTATAACAAGGATATGTATTTATTTATGACAGTTGGTTTGGCTACCAATTTGGTTTGATTACAGTGTTTTATTCATTTTTTTCTCATGAATGTATGTTCCTCGTACACGGCGACCAACTGCTCATTTTAGACTCATTTAGTTCATTTTCTTTCCGATCTTGCAGTCATTTCCAACAATCCTGTGATAATTATATCGTATTTCACTTAACAAACTCTTTCTTAAAGGGAACTTTCTGCATTTTTTGCCAACTTAGAATTAAAGTAAAATTAGATTTGAGAAAACTCATTACCCCTCGAGTTTGCCATTTTGTCTTTTTCATATCGTCCATCTTCCTTTCCTCTTCCTTGTCCAGGCTCCCCACCGATATTTCGATATTGATACAGTTGAGGTGGCATATATTGCGTAAGGTAATAAGAGAGTAAATATCAAAGACAAGCATCTGACAAGGATGCGCATATTTATACGCTTCGCACATCTCACTGTAATGTGATTGCCACACCAGCTGTGCTGTGGCTGTCACGCCAGTTGTTCTGTGGCTGCCACACCAGCTGTACTATGGCGGCCACGCCGGATTTTTTGTGGCTGCCATATCAGCTGTACTATGCTTGCTACAGCATCTTTATTGTAACTACCACTTTCGTTGTACTGTGGTTGTCACTCTGTCTGTCCCGCACCCGCCACATGAGTTGCAAGATAGCTGCCAATATGGCTGTACTATGGCTGCCACACTGGCTGTGCTGCGGTTACCGCACTGGCAGCACTGTGGTTGCCACATAAGCTGTCATGTGGCTGTCCCACTTGCTCTACTGAGGCTACCACGTTTGTTGTATCTATACACAGCACAGCCACAGTGGCTGTACTGTGACTGTCATAATGGCGGTACTGTAGCTACCACACTGGCTGTTCTGTGACTGCAACACTGTGATTGTATTGTGGCTGCCACACTAGATGTAGTATGTCTGCTACCCTGGCTGTTTCTCGCTTTAATATTATTGGACAAGGCGAGATCTGATTGTGTACATTAACATATTACGCAAAACAAACACAGACGGAGTCAACTAGGAACCAGATGGTCGTCAGTGTTGTCATAACCTGTGGAGTGTCCTTGACTGATAGTTTTTATTTGATGTGTTGGGAGTTTTATATCTTGCAATTAAGAATATACATTAATACTAGAGCCATTATATGGAGGAGGGAGATCATATGTTGGCAACCCCACAGTGTTGATCGGTGCACCGGGTCAACACGAGGGGCCGTGAGTCACCTCCTGGCCCTCATTACCCTATCTTCTTGGAGACAGTTACCTAGCTTGGGGGACAAGTTAAGTACCCTACCCATTTGGAGACAGTCACCAAGCCAGGGGTGATATGCAACATCCACTAAGAATTTCCGATAACGTAGAATTTCGATTTGTTACAAAAAGTGTCTTTATACAGTGTGCATAGTTGGCTCCCTGTAAGGGTAAGGATTGGGCAGCGTACGGGAGGCAAGGAAAGCAGCTTGTATATCCCGTAGAGCATGTGTGAATTTTGAGGACGTGCTTTTGGTGTGATTGACTCAACGCTGTTGTAAGAAACACGAACACGTACGGACTGCCCTAACGTGGAGGACGTGGTGCCATTGCTAGGCCAGAAATACTCACGCCAATAGACCTGGTTGCCGTCCAGCTACTAAGTTAAGACCATGTGTTACACACTCAAGTGAACTTTCAGTAACAGAGAACAAGAAGCCCTTGCAATTGAGAGTTAGGATATTATATACTATCAGCATTTGTGTTAGGATACATACCACATTATTACTTATACTGTGAGTAGCCTTAGGTATTTGATATTAGGAAAATGTCCGTGGACTGGTTGCAACAGTGTTGCAACAAGTTAGATATTAAAATTCCAGTTACGGCGTGCTTACACAGATTTAGTTGTCAGGATATGAGTACCCATGTCATACTATTTAGGTATTATATGTGATAAGGTTATTGGCTATTCTTTAGCCAAAAGGAAAGTAAGCAGTCAAAGTATGCTTCGTGATCCTTTGGGCTAGTTGACACATTAAGGTCTAAATTAAAGGGTTATTACTTAAACCGAGGCTATGGGCACCCATAGTAATCTCACTTGAACAGGAACTATCAAATAATGATATCTAGTAACGCTGGTATTTTTCTATTTTCCTTTATTTCTCTTGCATCAATCTTACATATTTTTTCTCTCAAATTTCCGGAGAGAAGGCTCAGATTGGGGTGTCTAAATGTGTGTGGATATAACCAAGATGAGAAAAAGGGAGAGATAGGCTGTATCTTTGAGGAAAGGAACCTGGATGTTTTGGCTCTGAGTGAAACGAAGCTCAAGGGTAAAGGGGAAGAGTGGTTTGGGAATGTTTTGGGAGTAAAGTCAGTGGTTGGTGTGAGAACAAGAGCAAGGGAAGGAGTAGCACTATTCCTGAAACAGGAGTGGTGTGAGTATGTGATAGAGTGTAAGAAAGTAAACTCTAGATTGATATGGGTACAACCGAAAGTGGATGGAGAGAGATGGGTGCATATGCACCTAGGCATGAGAAAAAAGATCATGAGAGGCATGTGTTTTGGGAGCAGCTGAGTGAGTGTGTTAGTAGTTTTTATGCACCAGACAGGTTATAGTGATGGGTGATTTGAATGCAAAGGTGAGTAATGTGGCAGTTGAGGGAATAATTGGTGTACATGGGGTGTTCAGTGCTGTAAATAAAAATAGTGAAGAGCTTGTACATTTATGTGCTGAAAAAGGACTGGTGATTGGGAATACCTGGTTTAAAAAGAGACATATACATAAGTATAAATGTTAGTAGGAGAGATGGCCAGAGAGCGTTATTGGATTACGTGTTAATTGATAGGCGGGCGAAGGAGAGACTTTTGGATGTTAATTTGCTGAGAGGTGCAACTGGAGGGATTTCTGATCATTATCTTGTGAAGGCGAAGGTGAAGATTTGTAGAGGTTTTCAGAAAAGAAGGGAGAATGTTGGGGTGAAGAGAGTGGTGAGAGTAAGCGAGCTCGGAAGAACGCTTGTGTGAGGAAGTACCAGGAGAGACTGAGTACAGAATGGAAAATGGTAAGAACAAGGGACGTAAGGAAATCGGGTAGGAATGGGATGGATTTAGGGAAGCAGTGGTGGATTTCGCAAAAGATGCTTGTGGCATGAGAAACATGGGAGGGGGGCAGATTAGAAAGGGTAGTGGCTCGTGGGATAAAGAAGATTGTTAGTGAAAGAGAAGAAAGAAGCATTTGAACGATTTTTGCAGGGGAATAGTTTAAATGACTGGGAGATGTATAAAAGAAAGAGGTAGGAGGTCATGAGAAAGGAGCAAGAGGTGAAAGAGAGGGCAAATGAGAATTGGGGTGAGAGATCATCATTAAATCTTAGGGAGAATAAAAAGATGTTTTGGAAGGAGGTAAATAAAGTGCGTAAGACAAAGGAACAAATGGGTACAACAGTGAATATGGCTAGTTGGGAGGTGATAACAAGTAGTGTTGATGTGAGAAGGAGATAGACTAAGTATTTTGAAGGTTTGTTGAATGTGTTTGAAGGTAGAGTGGCAGTCGTAGGGTGTTTTGGTCGAGGTGGTGTGCAAAGTGAGAGGGTTAGGGAGAATGATTTGGGAAACAGAGAGCAGGTAGAAAAACTTTGCAGAAGATGAAAGCCGGCAAGGCAGCGGGTTTGGATGGTATTGCAGTGGAATTTGTTATAAAAGGGGGTGACTGTATTGTTGACTGGTTGGAAAGGTTATTCAATGTATATATATATATGACTCATGGTGAGGTGTCTGAGGATTGGCGGAATGCTTGCATAGTGCCATTGTAGAAAGGAAAAGGGGATAAGAGTGAGTACCCAAATCACAGAGGTATAAGTTTGTTGAGTATTCCTGGGAAAGTAGATGGGAGGGTATTGATTGAGAGGGAAAAGGCATGTACAGAGCATCAGATTGGGAAGAGCAGTGTGGTTTCTGAAGTGGTAGAGGATGTGTGGATCAGGTGTTTGCTTTGAGGAATATGTGTGAGAAATACTTAGAAAAGCAAATGAATTTGTATGTAGCATTTATGGATCTTTAGAAGGCATATGATAGAGTTGATATAGATGTTCTGTGGAAGGTGATAAGAATTTATGGTGTGGGAGGCAAGTTGTTAGAAGCAGTGAAAAGCTTTTATCGAGGATGTAAGGCATGTGTACGAGTAGGAAGAGAGGAAAGTGCTTGGTTCTCAGTGAATGTTGGTTTGCCGCAGAGATCTGTGATGTCTCCATGGTTGTTTAATTTTTTTATGGATGTGATTGTTAGGGAGGTGAATGCAAGAGTTTAGGAAAGAGGGGCAAGTATGCAGTCTGTTGTGGATGAGAGAGCTTGGGAAGTGAGTCATTTGTTCTTCGCTGATGATACTGCGCTGTTGGCTGATTCGGGTGAGAAACTGCAGAAGCTTGTGACTGAGTTTGGTAAAGTGTGTGAAAAAAGAAAGCTGAGAAAAATGTGAATAAGAGCAACGTTATTAGGTACAATAGGGTTGAGGGACAAGTCAATTGGGAGATAAGTTTGAATGGAGAGAAACTGGAGAAAGTGAAGTGTTTTAGATATATGGAACTGGATTCGACAGCGGATGGAACCATGGAAGCGGAAGTGAATCATAGGGTGGGGGAAGGGGTGAAAGTTCTGGCAGCGATGAAAACGTGTCGAAGTCTAGAACGTCATCTTGGAAAGGAAAAACGGGTATATTTGAGGGAATAGTGGTTCTAACAATGTTAAATGTTGGAAGGCATGGGCAATAGATAGAGTTGTGCGGAGGAAGGTATATGTGCTGGAAATGAGAAATTTGAGGACCATATGTGGTGTGAGGTGGTTTGATCGAGTAATGAAAGGGAATGAGAGATGTGTGGCAATTAAAAGAATGTGGTTGAGAGAGCAGAAGAGGCTGTTTTGAAATGGTTTGGTCACAAGGAGAGAATGAGTGAGGAAAGATTGACAAAGAGGATTTTTGTGTCAGAGGTAGAGAGAACGAGAAGTGGGAGACCAAATTGGAGTTGGAAAGATGGAGTAAAAAAGATTTTGAGTGATCGGGGCCTCAACAAGCAGAAGGGTGAAAGGTGTGGAAGGAATAGAGTAAATTGGAATGATGTAGTATAACGGGGTCGAGGTGCTGTCAAAGGATTGAACCAGGGCATGTGAAGCGTCTGGGGTAAAGCATGGGAAGTTTTGTGAGAAGAGAGAGGCATTTGGACGAATTTTGCAGGGAAATGATTTGAATTACTGAGAGATGTATAAAAGAAAGAGGCAGGAGGTCAAGAGAAAGTTGGAACAGGCAAAAAAGGTGACAAATGAGAGTTGGGGTGAGAGAGTATAATTAAATTTTAGGGGGAATAAAAAGATGTTCTGGAAGAGGTAAATACAATGTATAAGACAAGGGAACAAATGGGAATATCAGTGAAGGCGGCTAATAGGGTTGTGATAACAAATAGTGGTGATGTGAAAAAGAGATGGAGTGAGTATTTTGAAGGTTTGTTGAATATGTTTGATGATAGAGGAGCAGATATAGGGTGTTTTGGTCGAGGTGTTGTGCCAAGTGACAAAGTTAGGGAGAATGATCTCGAAAACAGAGAAGAGGTATTAAACGTTTTGTGGAAGCTGAAATCCGGCAAAGCAGCGGGTTTGGATGGTATTGCATTGGAATTTATTGAAAAAGGGGGCGACTGTATTGTTGACTGGTTGGTAAGGTTCTTAATGTATGTATGACTCATGGTGAGTTGCCTGAGGACTGGCGGAGTGTTTGCATAGTGCCATTGTATAAAGGCAAAGGGGATAAGAGTGAGTGCTCAAATTACAGAGGTATAAATTTGTTGAGTATTCCTGGGAAACTATAAGGGAGGGTATTGGTTGAGATGGTGAAGGCATGTACAGAGCATCAGGTTGGGGAAGAGCAGTGTGGATTCAGAAGTGGGAAAGGATGTGTAGATCAGGTGTTTGCTTTGAAAAATATATGCGAGAAATACTTAGAAAAACAAATAGATTTATATATAGCATTTATGGATCTGGAGAAGTCATATGATAGAGTTGATAGAGATGCTTAGTGGAAGGTATTAAGAATATATGGTGTGGGAAGTAAGTTGTTAGAAGCAGTGAGAAGTTTATATCGAGGATGTAAGGCATGTGTACATGTACGTGGAGAAGAAAGTGATTGGTTCTCAGTGAATGTTGGTTTGCAACAGGGATGCCTGACGTCTCCATGGTTGTCTAAGCTGTTTTTGGATTTTATTTTAGGCGAATGCAGGAGTTTTGGAAAGAGGGGCAATTATGCAGTCTTTGTGGGTGAGAGAGCTTGGGGAAATGAGCATTTTTTTCTTCGCTGTGAAAACGCGCTTTGGCTGATTGGGGGAGAAAAAGGGAGAAGCTTGTGACTGAGTTTGGTAAATTTGGAAAAAGAAAGCTGAAAAAAAATTTGAATAAGAGCAAGGGGGGGTTTGGTACAATAGGGGTTTAGGGACAAGTCAATTTGGGGGAAAGTTTGAATGGAAAAAAAAATGGAGAAATGAATGTTTTTTGAATTTTGGAATGGAAATTTTTCAGCGGGTTTGGAAAACCCTGGAAGCGGAAATGAATCATAGGGTGGGGGAAGGGGGAAAAATTCTGGAGCGTTTAAAATTTTGGGAAATCTAGAAATTATTTGGAAAAAAAACGGGTATTTTGAGGGAAAATGGTTTAAAATGTTTAAAAATTTAAAGGCCCCCCCCCCAATAGATTAATTTCCCCAAAGGTTAAATTCTGGAAATAGAAATTTTTAAAAAAACCTTTTTTTTAGGGGGTTTTTCATTAAATAAAGGGGAAAAAATTGTCAATTAAAAAATTGGTTTTTAAACAAAACTTTTTAAATTTTTCCCCAAAAAATAGTTAAAGTTCGAGGTTTTTTGTCAGAAGGGTAAAGAACAAAATGGGGGCCCCCCAAATTATTAAAAAATTATAAAAAAATTTTGATTACCCCCCAAAAAACCAAATTTAAAAAATTTAAAAAATGGTAATAACGGGGGGGTGCGCAAAATAACCAGGCCCAATAATTTTCTTTTAAAGTGGGAATTTTTGAAAAAAACCCCCTTTTACGAAATTTTTTAAAAAGAAGAAACGAAATTATAAAAAAAAATTCCCCAAAAGAAATTTAACACCAAAAAACAAATGGAATTTTAGAAGGGAAATTAAATTTTAAAAAAAAGATTTCTAAGATTTTAAATACAATTGTAAAGCCAAAACAAATGGGAAAACAT
>NC_092236.1:36084296-36118927 GCF_036320965.1 Panulirus ornatus
ATATATATATATATATATTCTTTTTTTTTTTGCTTTGTCGCTCTCTCCCGCGTTTGCAAGGTAGCGTAAGTAAACAGACGAAAGAAATGGCCCAACCCATCCCCATACACATGTCTATACATACACGTCCACACACGCAAATATACATACCTGAACAGCTTTCCATGGTTTACCCCAGACGCTTCACATGCCCTGATTCAATCCACTGACAGCATGTCAAACCCGGTATACCACATCGATCCAATTCACTCTATTCCTTGCCCTCCTTTCACCCTCCTGCATGTTCAGGCCCCGATCACAAAAAATCTTTTTCACTCCATCTTTCCACCTCCAATTTGGTCTCCCACTTCTCGTTCCCTCCACCTCCGACACTTGGTCAATCTTTCCTCACTCATTCTTTCCATGTGCCAAAACCATTTCCAAACACCCTCTTCTTCTCTCTCAACCACGCTCTTTTTATTTCCACACATCTCTCTTACCCTTACGTTACTTACTCGATCGAACCACCTCAAACCACACATTGTCCTCAAACATCTCGTTTCCAGCACATCAACCCTCATGCGCACAACTGTATCCATAGCCCACGCCTGGCAACCATACAAAATTGTTGGAAAATTGTTTCTTCAAACATACCCATTTTTGCTTTCCGAGATAATGTTCTCGACTTCCACACATTCTTCAAGGCTCCCAGGAATTTCGCCCCCTCCCAAACCCTATGATCCACTTCCGCTTCCATGGTTCCATCCGCTGCCAGATCCACTCCCAGATATCTAAAACACTTTACTTCCTCCAGTTTTTCTCCTTTCAAACTTACCTCCCAATTGACGTAACTCTCAACCCTACTGTACCCAATAACCTTGCTCTTATTCACATTTACTCTTAACTTTCTCCTTTCACACACTTTACCAAACTCAGTCACCAGCTTCTGCAGCTTCTCACATGAATCAGCCACCAGCGCTGTATCATCAGCGAACAACAACTGACTCACTTTCCAAGCTCTCTCATCCACAACAGACTTCATACTTGCCCCTCTTTCCAAAACTCTTGCATTCACCTCCCTAACAACCCAATCCATAAACAAATTAAACAACCATGGAGACATCACATACCCCTGCCGCAAACCTACATTCACTGAGAGCCAATCACTTTCCTCTCTTCCTACACGTACACATGCCTTACATCCTCGATAAAAACTTTTCACTGCTTCTAACAACTTGCCTCCCACACCATATATTATTAATACCTTCCACACACCATATCTATCAACTCTATCATATGGCTTCTCCAGATACATAAATGCTACATACAAATCCGGTTGCTTTTCTTAGTATATCTCACATACATTCTTCAAAGCAAACACCTGATCCACACATACTCTACCACTTCTGAAACCACACTGCTCTTCCCCAATCTGATGCTCTGTACATGCCTTCACCCTCTCAATTAATACCCTCCCATATAATTTACCAGGAATACTCAACAAACTTATACCTCTGAAATTTGAGCACTCACTCTTATCCCCTTTGCCTTTGTACAATGGCACTATGCACGCATTCCACCAATCCTCAGGCACCTCACCATGAGTCATACATACATTAAATAACCTTACCAACCAGTCAATAATACAGTCACCCCCTTTTTTAATAGATTCTATTGCAATACCATCCAACCCTGCTGCCTTGCCGGCTTTCATCTTCCGCAAAGCTTTTACTACCTCTTCTCTGTTTACCAAATCATTTTCCCTAACCCTCTCACTTTGCACACCACCTCGACCAAAACACCCTATATCTGCCACTCTATCATCAAACACATTCAACAAACCTTCAAAATACTCACTCCATCTCCTTCTCACATCACCACTACTTTTTATCACCTCTCCATTTGCGCCCTTCACTGAAGTTCCATTTGCTCCTTTGTCTTACGCACTTTATTTACCTCCTTCCAGAACATCTTTTTATTCTCCCTAAAATATAATGATACTCTCTCACCCCAACTCTCATTTGCCCTCTTTTTCACCTCTTGCACCTTTCTCTTGACCTCTTGTCTCTTTCTTTTATACATCTCCCACTCAATTGCATTTTTTTCCTTGCAAAAATCGTCCAAATGCCTCTCTCTTCTCTTTCACTATATATATATATATATATATATATATATATATATATATATATATATATATATATATATATATATATATATATATATATATATATATATATATATATATATATATATATATATATATATATATATATATATATATATAGATATAGATATACATATATATATATATATATATATATATATATATATATATATATATATATATATATATATATATATATATATATATATATATGTTTATATGTTTTTATTTATTACTTGTTGATTATACTTTGCCGCTCTCTTCGGCGTTAGTGAGGTAGCGCAAGGAATCAGACGAAAGAATGGCTAAACCCACCCACAAACACAGATACAAACATAGACGTCCACACATGCACATACACATACCTATGATTTTCAAATTATATATAAATATTCATAGAAAAACACATGTATATATACATATATAATTGATTCATACCTGCTGCCTTCATTCATTCCTTTCGCCACCCCACCACCTATGAAATGACAACCCACTCCCTCCTCATTCGCGCGATGTACCGATAGTAAAAGACAACAAAGGCCACATTCGTTCGCACTCTATATCTAGCTGTCATGTATAATGCGCCAATACCACATCTCCCTTTCCACATCCAGGCCCCACAAAACTTTCCATGGTTTACGCCAGACCTTCACCTATCCTGGATCAATCCAGTGACAGCACGTCGATGTCTTTATACCACATCGTTCCAGTTCACTCTATTCCTTGCACGCTTTCATCCTACTGCATGTTCAGACCCCGATCGCTCAAAAATATTTTCCACTTGATCTATATCCCAGTTCTCCTAGTTCCCTCTACCTCTGACACATATATCCTCTTTGTCAAACCTTCCTCACTCATTCCCTCCGTGTAACCAAACCATTTCAAAACACCCTATTCTGCTCTCACAACCACACTCTTTTTATTACCACACATCTGTCTTATCCTTTCATTATTTACTCGATCAAACTACCTCACACCAAATATTGTCCTGTAACATCTCATTTCCAACACATTCACCCTCCTCCGCACTACTCTATCTATACCCCTCTCGTCGCAACCATACCCATACCACATTTTTTAATAAATTCCACTGCAGTACCATCCAAACCCGCAGCCTTGCCGGCTTCCATCTTCCGCAAAACTTTTACTACCTCTTCTCTGTTTTTCAAATTATTCTCCTTAACCCTCTCACTTCGCTCACCACCTCGACCAAAACAACCTACATCTGCCACTCAATCATCTTACACATTCAACAAACCTTCAAAATACTCACTCCATCTCCTTCTCACATAACCATTACATGTTACCTTCCCATTAGCCCCCTTCACTGGTGTTCTCTTTTGTTCTCTTGTCTTACGCACTTTATTTACCTCCTTCCAAAACATCATTCTCTTATCCGTAATCTTAATGATACTCTCTCACCCCAACTATCATTTGCTCTATCTTTCACCTCTTCCACATTTCTCTCGACGTCTTGCCTCTTTCTTTTATACAGCTCAGAGTCATTTCCATTATTACCTTGCAAAAAGTGTCCGAATGCCTCTCTCTCCCCTTTCACTAATAATCTTACTTCTTCATCCCACCACTCACTACCCTTTCTAAGCTGCCCACCTCCCACGCTTCTCATGCTAGAAGCATCTTTTGCGCAAGCCATCACTGCTTCCTTAGATACATCCCATTCTTCCCCCACTCCCCTAACGTCCTTTACTCTCACCTTTTCCATTCAGTCTCAACTGGCACTTCCTCACACAAGTCTCCTTTCAGAGCTCACTTACTATCACCACTCTCTTCACCTCAACATTCTCCCTTCTTTTCTGAGAACCTGTACAAATCTTCTCCTTCCCCTCCACAAGATAATGATCAGACATACCTCCTGTTGCACCTCACAGTCTCTCTTTCACGCGCCTATCAATTAACAAGTAATCCAATAACGCTCTCTAGCCATCTCTACTACTTACAAACATATGCTTATGTATATCTCTCTTTTTAGGCCCAATCATTAGTCCTTTTTCAGCACACACATCCACAAGCTCTTACCAGCTCCATTCACAACACTGAACACCCCTTGTACATCCATTATTCCTCAATTGCCCCTTTACTCACCTTTGCATTCTAATCACCCATCACTATGACCCAGTCGAGTGCGTCAAAACTATTAACACACTCACTTAGCTGCACCGAAAACACTTGCCCCTCATGATCTTTCTTCTCATACACAGTTGCATTGGTCCCAATATTCACCCATCTATCTTCATCCACTTTCAGTTTTACCCATATCAATCTGGAGTTTACTTTCTTACGCTCTATCACATACTCCGACCACTCACATTTCAATAGTAGTGCCATTCCTTTCCATGCTCTTGTCCTCTCACCAACCCTGACTTTAATCCCATAACATTCCCAAACCACTCTTCCCCTTTACCCTTGAGCTTCGTTGCACTCAGAACCAAAACGTCCAGGTTCCTTTCCTCAAACATGCTACCTATCTCTTCTTTTATCTAATCTTGAATACATCCACACACATTTAGACATCCCAATCTGATTCTTCGAGGAGGATGAGCACTCCCCGCATGGCTACTTCTTCTGTTTCCCCTTTTTGAAAGTTATAATACAAGAAGGGAAGGGATGTTTGATCATTATCTTGTGGAAGCGAAGGTGAAGATTTCTAGAGCCTTTCAGAAAAGAAGAGAGAATGTTAGGGTGAAGAGATTGGTGAGAGTAAGTGAGCTTGGGAAGGAGACCTGTGTGAGGAAGTACCAGGATAACCTAATTGCAGAATGGAAAAAAGGTAAGATTAAAGGACGTAAAGGGAGTGTGGGAGGAATGATGTGTATTTAGGGAAGCAGTGATGGCTTGCGCAAATGATGCATATGGCATGAGAAACGTGGCAGGGGGTAGATTGGAAAGGGTAGTCACTAGTGGGATTATTAGTGAAAGAGAAGAGAGAGGCATTTGGACGAGTTTTGCAGGGCAATAGTGCAAGTGACTGGGAGATGTATGAAAGAAAGAGGCAGGAGGTCAAAAGAAAGTTGCAAGAGATGAAAAAAGGGTAAATGAGAGTTGGGGTGAGGGAGTATCATTATTTTTTAGGGAGAAAAAACGATGTTTTGGAAGGAGGTATATAAAGTGCGTAAGAATAGAGAACAATTGGGAACATCAGTAAAGGGGGCTAATAACAAGTAGTGGTGATGTGAGAAGGAGATGGATTGAGTAATTTGAAAGTTTGTAGAATGTGTAATATGATAGATTGGCAGATATGGGGTGTGGTTTGCAAAGTGAAAGGGTTAGGGAGAATGATTTGGTAAAGAGAGAAGAGGTAGTAAAAGCTTTAGGGAAGATTAAAGCTTGCAGGGCGGCGGGCGTGGATGGCATTGCATTAGAATTTATAAAAAAAAAAAAGGGGGTGACTGTGTTGTTGACGGGTTGGTAAGGATACTTAATGTATGTATGACTCGGTGAGGTGCTTGACGATTGGCGGAATGTATGCATAGTGCCATTGTACAAAGGCAAAGGAGATAAAGGTGAGTGCTCAAATTACAGAGGTATAAGTTTGTTGAGCATCCCTGGGAAATTATATGGGAGGGTATTGATTGAGAGGGTGAAAGCATGTGCAGAACATCAGATTGGAAAAGAGCAGTGTGGTTTCAGAAGTGGTTGATGATGTGTGGATCAGGTGTTTGATTTGATGAATGTATGTGAAAAATACTTAGAAAAACAAATGGATCTGTATGTGGCATTTATTCATCTGGAGAAGGCATATGATAAAGTTGATAGAGATTCCCTGTGGAAGGTATTAACAATACATGGTGTGGGAGGCAAGATGTTAGAAATAGTGAAATGTATAGATCGAGGATGTAAGGTATGTGTAGATTAGGAGGAGAGGAAAGTGATTGGTTCTCAGTGAATGTCGGTTTGCTGAGTGGTGCGTGATGTCTCAATGGTTGTTTAAGTTGTTTACGGATGAGGTTGTTAGGGAGGTGGATACAAGAGTTTTGGAGAGAGGGGTAAGCGTGCAGTCACTTGTGGAGGAGAGAGCTTGGGAATTGGATAAGTTGTTTTTCGCTGATGATACAGCACTGGTGGCTGATTCGGATTAGAAGCGGCAGAAGATAGTGACTAAGTTTCGTAAAGTGTGTGAAAGAAGAAAGTTGAGAGTATGTGAGAATAAGAGCAAGGTTATTAGGTACAGTAGTGTTGAGGGACAAGTCAACAGGGAGGTAAGTTTGAATGGAGAAAAACTGGAGGAAATAAAGTGTTTTAGATATCTTGGAGTGGATTTGGCAGCGGATGGAACCATGGAAGCGGAAGTGAGTCACAGGGAGGGGGAGGGGGCGAAATTTCTGGGAGCGTTGAAAAATGTGTCGAAAGCGAGAACATTATCTTCGAAAGCAGAAATTGGTTCCAACAATGTTATATGGCTGCGAGGCGTGGGCTATAGATGGAGCTGTACGGAGGAGGGTGGATGTGCTGGAAATGAGATGTTTGAGGACAATATGTTGCGTGCGGTGGTTTGATCGAGTAAGTAATGAAAGGGTAAGAGATATGTGTGGTAATAAAAAGAGTGTGGTTGAGAGAGCAGAAGAGAGTGTTTTGAAATGGTTTGGTCGCATAGAGAGAATGAATGAGGAGAGATTGACCCAGAGGATATATGTGTCAGAGGTGGAGGGAAAGAGAAGTGGGAGATTAAATTGCAGGTGGAAAGATGGAGTGAAAAAGGTTTTGAACGATCGGGGCCAGAACATGCAAGAGGGTGAAAGCGTGCAAGGAATGGAGTGAATTGGAACGATGTGGTATACCGGGGTCGACGTGCTGTCAATGGATTGAACCAGAGCGTGTGAAGCATCTGAGGTAAACCATGGACATTTTTCTGGGACCTGGATGTGGAAAGGGAGTTGTGTATTCGTTGCATTATACATGACAGATAGAGACTAAGTGTGAACGAATGTGCCTTTTGTTGTGTTTTCCTACGGCTACCTCGCACGCATGTGGGGGGTGGGTTTTCTTTTCATGTATGGTGGGATAGCAACGGGAATAAATAAAGGCAGCTAGTATGAATTATGCACATGTGTATATATGCATATGTCTGTGTATGTATATACGTGTATGCGTTGAAATGTATAGGCATATATATGTTCGTGTGTGGACGTGTATGTATATGCATGTGTATATGTGTGGGTTGGGCAATTCTTTCACTTGTTTTCTTGCGCTACCTCGCTAACGCTGCTCTTCCCCAATCTGATGCTCTGTACATGCCTTCACCTTCTCAATCAATACCCTCTCATATAAATTACCAAGAATACTCAACAAACGTATACCTCTGTAATTTGAAAACTCACCTTTATTTCCTTTGCCTTTGTACAATGGCACTATGCATGCATTCTGCCAATCCTCAGGCAATTCACCGTGAGCTACACATACACTGAACATCCTTACCAACCACTTGATAACACAGTCATCCCCTTTTTTGATAAAATCCGATGCAATACCATCCAAACCCGCTGCCTTGCAGGCTCTCATCTTCCGCAATGCTTTCACTACCTCTTAACTTCGCTCACCACCTTGACCAAAATACCCTATATCTGCCACTCTATCATTCAACAAACCTTCAAATTACTCACTCGATCTCTTTCTCACATAACCACTACTTATCATTACCTTACATTAGCCCCCTTCAGAGATGTTCGCATTTGTTCTCTTGTCTTACACACTTTATCTATCTCCTTCCAAAACATCTTTTTATTCTATCTAAAATTTAATAATACTCTCTCATCCCCAACTCTCAATCGCCCTCTTTTTCACCTCTTACACCATTCTCTTGACCTACTGCCTCTCTTTTATTCATCTCCCAGTCATATGCACTATTTCCCTGCAAAAATCATCCAAATGCCTCTCTCTTCTCTTTCACTAATAATTACACCTCTTCATCCCACCACTCACTACCCTTTCTAACCTGCCCACCTACCAAGCTTCTCATGCCACAAGCATCGTTTGCACAAGCCATCACTGAATCCCTAAATACATCCCATCCCCCCCACTCCCCTTACATCCTTTGTTCTCACCATTTCCATTTCTTCACTCAGTCTCAATTAGTACTTCCTCACACAAGTCTCCTTCCAAGCTCACAAACTCTCACCACTCTCTTCATCCCAACATTCTCTCTTCTTTTCTGAAAACCCTCTACAAATTTTCACTTTCGCCTCCACAATATAATAATCAGACATCCCTCCAGTTGCACCTCTCAGCACATTAACATCCAAAAGTCTCTCCTTCACGCACCAATCAATTAACACGTAATCCAATAAGACTCTCTGGCCATCTCTCCTACTTACATCCTTATATTATGTATACCTCTCTCTTTAAACCAGGTATTCCCTATCACCAGTCCATTGCAGCAAATAAATCTACAAGCTCTTCACCATTTCCATTTACAACACTGAACACCCCATGTACACCAATTATTCCCTTAAATGCCACATAACTCACCATTGCATTCAAATCACCCATCACTATAACCCGGTCTCTTACATTAAAACTGCTAGCACACTCACTCAGCTGCTCCCAAAACACTTGCTTCTCATGATCTTTCCTCTCACCCAAAGTGCATAGGTATCAATAATCACTCATCTCTCCCATATCAATCTAGAGATTAATTTCTTACACTATCACATACGCCCACCACTCCTCTTTCAATAGTAGTGCTACTCCTTCCCTTGCTCTTGTTCTCTCACCAACCCCTGAATTTACTCTCAAAACACTCCCAAACCACTCTTCCCCTTTACCTTTGAGCTTCGTTTCAGTTAGAGCCAAAACATCCAGGTTCCTGTGCTCATCCTCCTCAAAGGCTAAGATTGGGGTGTCTAAATGTGTGTGGATGTAACCAAGATGAGAAAAAAGGAGAGATAGGTAGTATGTTTGAGGAAAGAATCCTGGATGTTTTGGCTTTGAGTGAAACGAAGCTTAAGGGTAAAGAGAAATAGTGGTTTGGGAATGTTTTGCGAGTAAAGTAAGGGGTTAGTGAGAGGACGGGAGCAAGGGAAGGAGTAGCACTACTCATGAAACAGTAGTGGTGGGAGTATGTGATAGAGTGAGAGAAAGTAAATTCTAGATTTATATGGGTAAAACTGAAAGCGGATGGAGAGAAATGGGTGATTATTTGTGCATATGCACCAATAATCATAAGAGGCAAGGATCATAAGAGGCAAGTGTTTTGGGAGCAACTGAGTGAGTGTGTTAGTAGTTTTGATGCACGAGATCGGGTTATAGTGATGGGTGATTTGAATGTAAAGGTAAGTAATGTGGCAGTTGAGGGAATAATTGGTATACATAGGGTGTTCATTGTTGTAAATGGAAATGGTGAAGAGTTTATAGATTTATGAGCTGAAAAAGGACTGGTAATTGGGAATACCTAGTTTAAAAAGAGAGATATACATAAGTATAGGTATGTAAGTAGGAGAGATGGCCAGAGAGCTTTATTGGATTACGTGTTAATTGATAGTTGCGCGAAAGAGTGACTTTTGGATGTTAATGTAATGAGAGGTACAAATGGAGGGATGTCTCATCATTACCTTGTGGAGGCGAAAGAGAAGATTTCTAGAGGTTTTCAGAAAAGAAGAGAGAATGTTGGGGTGAAGAGAGTGGTGAGAGTAAGTGAGCATGGGAAGGAGACTTGTGTGAGGAAGTACCAGGAGAAACTGATTATAGAACGGAAAAGTCTGTTATCATTCAATTGATAAGATTGTGCATAAAAGATCGTGTATTCCAATTCAATGGAGATGATTATGCTCAAAAATTTGGTATGGCAATAGGTAACGTTCTTTCACCTGTAATAAGTAATCTTTATATGGAATTTTTTTCAGCAAAATTACTAAAGGATATCTTACCTTCAAATGCAATTTGGTTTAGGTATGTAGATGATGTTCTTTGTGTTTGGCCAACAAATGAAAATTTACAAATATTTCTCCACTCAATTAACAATTTAGTACCTTCCATCAAGTTTACTGTCGAAAATGAAAATAATGGTATGTTGCCATTGTTAGATTGCGTGATCCATAGGTAAGGAAACAAGTTTAAGTTTAGCATATGCAGAAAACCAACCATTGTATGCTCATACATCCATTATTACTCATCTCAACATGACAGAGTTGAATTATCATCATTTCAATCAATGTTCCTTAGGGCGTTACGCATTTGCAGTCCAGAGTTTATTGATGATGAGTTTGAGAAGACATATTCTATTTGATCTGAGTTAAAGTACCCTAGGTCTTTCATTGATAAATCCCTTAATCTAGCAAAGAATTCTTTTTATAGAGTTGAGTTCAAACCTCCCTTTGACACCAAGAATATTTTAGTTCTCCCTTTTGATAATGATTTCACTTTACTTTTCATGTTGCTTAAATCCTTTAATATAGATGTTGCCTTCAGCAACAATAATACTATAAAGAATATCTTAATCAGGAATTCACCAGAAAATTCTCTTGGATGCATCTATGAAGTGCCACGTGGAAATTGTGATAAATTTTATGTTGGGCAGACTGGTAAGTATCTTTCTGTTAGACCTAAGCAACATAAATATAGTATAAGAACATGACAAGAATCAAATTCCTTGCTTAATCACGTTAAAATGCCATCTCAGTTATTAACTCTAACTCTATTACCATCGAGAAATATCACTGAATCTTCTATTATTAAATACTCTTTCCATGTTGCTTAAATCTTTCAATATAAATGTTGCCTACAGCAACAATAATACTATAAAGAATATCTTAATCAGGAATTTACCAGAAAATTCTCTTGGATGCATCTATAATGTGCCATGTGGAAATTGTGATAAATTCTATGTTGGGCAAACTGGTAAGGATCTTTCTGTTAGACTTAAGAACGGGACATGAATCAAATTCTTTGTTTAATCACGTTAAAATGCCATCTCAGCTATTAACTCTAACTCTATTACCACGAGAAACATCGTTGAAACTTATATTATCAAACACACAGAGAATTATAATCTTAATATTAGTGATGGTCTACACAAATTAGATAACTTTATTATTGATAAAATTTGTAAAATGATAAGTTTATGAACGCTCGTTTTACGTCTTGGACAATCGCATGTTTACCAAATCGCGTCCTAGCTTCATTTCCTTGATGTATATCAACTGACTTATATTTCTCTCTTGTGCCTCCCCTGATGATGTGATTATTACACGAAAGTACACTTGGGAACTAATCGTGTTTCATTTTCCCCGTGGACTCATAGGAATATATATATATATATATATATATATATATATATATATATATATATATATATATGGAAAAAGGTAAGAACAATAGAAGTAAGGGCAGTGGGGGAGGAATGGGATGTATTTAGGGAATCAGTGATGGATTGCGCAAAAGATGCTTGTGGCATGAGAAGAGTGGGAGGTGGGTTGATTAGAAAGGGTAGTGAGTGGTGGGATGAAGAAGTAAGAGTATTAGTGAAAGAGAAGAGAGAGGCATTTGGACGATTTTTGCAGGGAAAAAATGCAATTGAGTGGGAGATGTATAAAAGAAAGAGACAGGAGGTCAAGAGAAAGGTGCAAGAGGTGAAAAAGAGGGCAAATGAGAGCTGGGGTAAGAGAGTATCATTAAATTTTAAGGAGAATAAAAAGATGTTCTGGAAGGAGGTAAATAAAGTGCGTAAGACAAGGGAGCAAATGGGAACTTCAGTGAAGGGCGCAAATGGGAACTTCAGTGAAGGGCGCAAATGGGGAGGTGATAACAAGTAGTGGTGATGTGAGAAGGAGATGGAGTGAGTATTTTGAAGGTTTGTTGAATGTGTTTGATGATAGAGTGGCAGATATAGGGTGTTTGGGTCGAGGTGGTGTGAAAAGTGAGAGAAAATGATTTGGTAAACAGAGAAGAGGTAGTAAAAGCTTTGCGGAAGATGAAAGCCGGCAAGGCAGCAGGTTTGGATGGTATTGCAGTGGAATTTATAAAAGAAAAGGGGGTGACTGTATTGTTGACTGGTTGGTAAGGTTATTTAATGTATGTATGACTCATGGTGAGGTGCCTGAGGATTGGCGGAATGCGTGCATACTGCCATTGTACAAAGGCAAAGGAGATAAGAGTGAGTGCTTAAATTACAGAGGTATAAGTTTGTTGAGTGTTCCTGGTAAATTATATGTGAGGGTATTGATTGAGAGGGTGAAGGCATGTACAGAGCATCAGATTGGGGAAGAGCAGTGTGGTTTCAGAAGTGGTAGACGATGTGTGGATCAGGTGTTTGCTTTGAAGAATGTATGTGAGAAATACTTAGAAAAGCAAATGGATTTGTATGTAGCATTTATGGATCTGGAGAAGGCATATGATAGAGTTGATAGAGATGCTCTGTGGAAGGTATTAAGAATATATGGTGTGGGAGGAAAGTTGTTAGAAGCAGTGAAAAGTTTTTATCGAGGATGTAAGGCATGTGTACGTGTAGGAAGAGAGGAAAGTGATTGGTTCTCAGTGAATGTAGGTTTGCGGCAGGGGTGTGTGATGTCTCCATGGTTGTTTAATCTGTTTATGGATGGGGTTGTTAGGGAGGTAAATGCAAGAGTTTTGGAAAGAGGGGCAAGTATGAAGTCTGTTGGGGATGAGAGAGCTTGGGAAGTGAGTCAGTTGTTGTTCGCTGATGATACAGCGCTGGTGGCTGATTCATGTGAGAAACTGCAGAAGCTGGTGACTGAGTTTGGAAAAGTGTGTGGAAGAAGAAAGTTAAGAGTTAAATGTGAATAAGAGCAAGGTTATTAGGTACAGTAGGGTTGAGGGTCAAGTCTATTGGGAGGTGAGTTTGAATGGAGAAAAACTGGAGGAAGTGAAGTGTTTTAGATATCTGGGAGTGGATCTGGCAGCGGATGGAACCATGGAAGCGGAAGTGGATCATTGGGTGGGGGAGGGGGCGAAAATCCTGGGGGCCTTGAAGAATGTGTGGAAGTCGAGAACATTATCTCGGAAAGCAAAAATGGGTATGTTTGAAGGAATGGTGGTTCCAACAATGTTGTATGGTTGCGAGGCGTGGGCTATGGATAGAGTTGTGCGCAGGAGGATGGATGTGCTGGAAATGAGATGTTTGAGGACAGTGTGTGGTGTGAGGTGGTTTGATCGAGTGAGTAACGTAAGGGTGAGAGAGATGTGTGGAAATAAAAAGAGAGTGGTTGAGAGAGCAGAAGAGGGTGTTTTGAAGTGGTTTGGGCACATGGAGAGGATGAGTGAGGAAAGATTGACCAAGAGGATATATGTGTCGGAGGTGGAGGGAACAAGGAGAAGAGGGAGACCAAATTGGAGGTGGAAAGATGGAGTGAAAAAGATTTTGTGTGATCGGGGCCTGAACATGCAGGAGGGTGAAAGGAGGGCAAGGAATAGAGTGAATTGGAGCGATGTGGTATACCGGGGTTGACGTGCTGTCAGTGGATTGAAGCAGGGCATGTGAAGCGTCTGGGGTAAACCATGGAAAGCTGTGTAGGTATGTATATTTGCGTGTGTGGACGTATGTATATACATGTGTTGGGGGGGGGGGCATTTCTTTCGTGTGTTTCCTTGCGCTACCTCGCAAACGCGGGAGACAGCGACAAAGTATAATAATAAAAAAAAAAATATATATATATATATATATATATATATATATATATATATATATATATATATATATATATATATATATATATATATATATATATATATAAACGCCCACACTCGCGCATATACATACCTATACATTTCAACCTATACATATATATACATGCACAGAAATATACATACATACACATGTATATATTCATACGTGCTTCCTTCATCTATTCCCGCACCCACTCGACACATGAAATGGCACCCACCCCCACCCAAACACATCCCCCTCCCCCCTCTCCCCCTAACACATCCCTCCACCCCACCCCCACCCCCACCCCACCCCCAACCCCACCCCCACCCCACCCCCACCCCCAGCCCACCCCACCCCACGCGTATGCTCGAGTTAGCACTAGGAAAAGACAACAAAGGCCACATTCGTTCACTCTCAGTCTATAGTTATCATATGTAATATTCATTTATTCACTTGTTATGCTTTCTTGCTGTCTACCGCGTTAGCAAGGTAGCGCAAGGAAACAGGCGAAAGATTGGTTCAACCCACCCACGTAAATATGTATATACATAAACGCCTACATACGCACATATATATATATATATATATATATATATATATATATATATATATATATATATATATATATATATATATATATATATATATATATATATATATATATATATATATATATATATATATATATATATATATATATATATATATATATATATATATATATATATATATATATATTTATGTATATATATATATATATATATACATATATATATATATATATATATATATATATATATATATATATATATATATATATATATATATATATATATATATATATATATATATATATATATATATATATATATATATATATATATATATATATATATACATATACATACCAAGACATATGTATATATACACATGTACAGGTTCATACTTGCCTCCGTCATCTAGTTCGTCGCCACCGCGCCACATTTGAAATGGCACCCCACTCCTCCCATGCACGCGCGTTTTAGCGCTATGAAAAGACAACAAAGGCCACATTCTTTCACACTCATCCTCTAGCTGTCATGTGTAATGCACCGAAACCACATATTCCCTTCCACATCCAGGCCCCGCAAAACTTTCCATGGTCTACCCTAGAAGATTCACATGCCCTGTCCTGGTTCGATCCATTGAACCCCGGTATACCACATCATTCCAATTCACTCTATTCCTTGCGCGCCTTTCACCCTCATGCATGTTCAGGCCAAGATCACTCAAAATAATCTTTAACTCCATCCTTCCAACTCCAATTTGGTCACCCACTTTTCCTCATTCCCTCCACCTCTGACACATATATCCTCTTTGTCATTCTTTCCTCACTCATTCTCTCCAAGTATCCAAACCATTTCCATATACCCTTTTCTGCTTTCTCAAACACACTCTTTTTACTACCATATCTCTCTCACCCTCTCATTACTTACTCGATCAAACCACCTCACACCACATATTCTACTCAAACATCTCATTTCCAACACATCCACAGACTAGTGTATCATAAGATTATCATTATAGAAATTCTATCAACAATAAAGCTATCTAATTTGTATAGACCATCATAAACATTAAGATTATAATTCTTTGTGTATTTTATAATAGAAGATTCAATGATATTTCTCGTGGTAACAGAGTTAGAGTTAATAATTGAGATGGCATTACTCCAGTCAATACCATGATCATAGTTTTTAACGTGATTAAACAAGGCGTTTGATTCTTGTCCCGTTCTTATACTATATTTATGTTGCTTAAGTCTAACAGAAATTTATATATCAAAATAATTAGTTTCTTTATTGAGCCCTTTAGTGGGTAAGATATCAAATTCTAATATCATGAACAATGTAGATTTAGTCAACAAGCTTAACAATATGAATGTTAATTTTGATTTCGAACTAGTTAGCTTTGATGTGTCCTCACTTTTCACAAAAGTTCCAGTTGATGACCTTTTAGAATATTTGTTTGATATCTTGGATGATATTCATTCACCTGTTTCTAAGTCTGTTTTCACTGAATAAATTGAATTGTGTAAAAAAGACTGCATTTCAATTCGATGGAGATTATCATGTTCAAAAATTTGGTATGGCAATGTCTAGCCCTCTTTCACCTGTACTAAGTGATTTATATGGAATTTTTTGAAACAAAATTACTAAAGGATATTTTACCTTATAGTATAATTTGTTTTAGGTCTGCAGATGATTTTCTTTGTGTTTGGCCAACAAACGAAAATATACAAATATTTCTCCCTGTAACAATTTAGTACCTTCCATCAAATCTACTGTAGAAAATGAAAAGAATGGTATGTTACCATTTTTAGATTTCATGATCCATAGGCAAGGAAACAAGTTTAAGTTTAGCATATACAGAAAACCTACCAATGACAGAGTTGAATTATCATCATCTCAATCAACGTTCCTTAAGGCATTACGTATTTGCGTTACGATTTTATCGAGGATGTAAGGCAAGTGTACGTGTAGGAAGAGAGGAAAGTGATTGGTTCTCAGTGAATGTAGGTTTGCGGCAGGGTGTGTGATGTCTCCATGGTTGTTTAATTTGTTTATGGATGGGGTTGTTAGTGAGGTGAATGCAAGATTTTTGGAAAGAGGGGCAAGTATGCAGTCTGTTGTAGATGAGAGAGCTTGGGAAGTGAGTCAATTGTTGTTCGCTGATGATACAGCGCTGGTGGCTGATTCATATGAGAAACTGCAGAAGCTGGTGACTGAGTGTGGTAAAGTGTGTGAAAGAAGAAAGTTAAGATTAAATGTGAATAAGAGCAAGGTTATTAAGTACAGTAGGGCTGAGGGTCAAGTCAATTGGGAGGTAAGTTTGAATGGAGAAAAACTGGAGGAAGTAAAGTGTTTTAGATGTCTTGGAGTGGTTCTGACAGCGAATGGAACCATGGAAGCAGTATTGAATCATGGGATGGAGAAGGGGCGAAAATTCTAGGAGCCTTGAAGACTGTTTGGAAGCCGAGAACATTATCTCGGAAAGCAAAAATGGGTATGTTTGAAGGAATAGTGGTTCCAACCATGTTGTATGGCTTGCGATCCATGGGCTATAGATAGAGTTGTGCGCAGGAGGGTGGATGTGCTGGGAATGAGATGTTTGAGGACAATATGTGGTGTAAGGTGGTTTGATCGAGTAAGTACTGTAAGGGTAAGGGAGATGTGTGGAAATAAAAAGAAAAAAAATAAGAAATAAAAAAAGAAATGAAAAGAGTGTGGTTGAGAGAGCAGAAGAGGGTGTTTTGAAATAGTTTGGTTACATGGAGAGAATGAGTGAGGAAAGACTGACAAAGAGGATATATGTGTCAGAGGTGGAAGGAACGAGGAGAAATGGGAGACCAAATTGTAGGTGGAAAGATTGAGTGAAAAAGATTTTGAGTGATTGGGGGCTGAACATGCAGGAGGGTGAAAGGCGTGCAAAAAATAGAGTGAATTGAAAGGATGTGGTATACCGGGGTCGACGTGCTGTCAATGGATTGAACGAGGACATGTGAAGCGTCTGGGGTAAACCATGGATAGTTCTTTGGGGCCTGAAAGTGGAAAGGGAGCTGTAGTTTCGGTGCATTATTACATGACATGATTTTCTTTTTTCTTTTTTTTTAATTTTCCTAAAGAAGGAACAGAGAATGGGGCCAGGTGAGGATATTCCTTCAAATGTTCAGTCCTCTGTTCTTAACGCTACCTCACTAACGCGGGAGATGGCGAATAGTATGAAAGAAAGAAAAAAAATGTATATATATATATATATATATATATATATATATATATATATATATATATATATATATATATATATATATATATATATATACATATATATATATATATATATATATATATATATATATATATATATATATATATATATATATATATATATATATATATATATATATATATATATATATATATATATATATATATATATATATATATATATATATGTATATATACATATATATATATATATATATATCTGTATGTATAAGTTGAAATGTATAGGTATGTATATGTGCGTGTATGGACGTGTATGTATATACATGTGTATGTGGGTAAGTTGGGCCATTCTTTCTTCTTTTTCCATGCGCTACCTCGCAGACGCGGTAGACAGCGACAAAGTATGATAAATAGATAAATATATGATAAGTAATTTTGAAACTGAAGATTATTGACGACTTGTGGAGGAATGTGTCTATATGAAAAATAAGTCTCCTAACAATCATTTGCAAAGATGATATCAAATCTACTCACACATAAGAACGAACGACGTAAATTTATAAAAAACATGCACAACACAATGGAAGGAAAATATACGGAACACATACAACGAAGAACACGCGCTGAAAAAGAAATTTGGGAATAAATGACATCCATGTAAATCATAAATGAAAGAATTTGACTAGGAATTTTTTTTTTTATTTTCCCACTGTAACGGAGTACATTCCCAAGAAAGGACAACACACAGACACACACATACACACACAACACACATACACACACACACACCACAACAGGGACAGTGAGGCTTTCAGTAGAGGTATATGTGGATATACGGTCAAACAGACAATGAGTCTCCCACGATATATACATAAATCATAAAAATCAATGAAGACGGACTCAATTCATTGTCCTCTCACAGCATGATCACGCTTCCTCCCTCTACTCTGCTTATTTCCTGATGACCAATTAAGTAATTCGCTTCCCCTCGCAATCACTCGTTATTCGAACCAATATGGTCAATTAGCCGCTGGACTGGTCACTGGAGAGTCCATACGGGTCCGAAGAACACTCCGGGAGGTAAGATGAAGAGGAGGAGGGGGAAGATTGGACAAATGATTGTGAAGTATAGGGAAGGGGAACAAGATAGAGGGAGGAAGATAATAAGGAATTATGAAATTAGATGTTTAAAGGAGGAAAAAGACTGAACCATTGATCTCTTGCAGCACCTGATGAAGACTTTCAAGAATGACAGGTTGAATCAGCAAAATGCATTCCACAAGACTGGATATGGGTCTACATATAGCCAGTTATATTCAGTGATATGTGATAGATTTAGATACGCAAAACGACATACATTGTTGAATGTAACTATCATTATATACAGACTACTATAGCTTGAAATATCAGTGTAAAGTTCTTGCATAAGTAGCTCGCAGGCCAGACCTCAAATCCTTGGGCGACAAAAAAGCATTATTGACTATTTGTTCATTTACCGGTAAAACGCTCTTAGTTTTCTACGGCTTTAGTGGCTGTGGTGCACATCTGTTGTCTCCCTAGGGGATATATGGCTCAAGTTATGCAATACAGGTATAGCTGAAATGTTGCTGGCGTCTGTAACACAAAGAAAAAGATACTGATAGCTAAAGCTGCAAATATGTTAATGGTGTTGTAGCACAAAAGAGTATGCTACACAGATGTTGTTAATTTGCTGATGGTCGACCTATTAATATTCCCGTTGTCGAAGCTGTTACTGTCATGTTACGTAGTTCCTAAAATGCACACCAATGTAGCCTACGCTACTGCTGTTATGCTCGCAAGTGTTATCAGTTGCCTTACGCGGCCGTTGCATCGGAAGCTGAAATTACTGTAACTGCCCCATGATATACAGTATGGTTACTATTGTTAATGTCTCATATTCCTGGCGCCATGAACGTTCACTCCATCCTTCTACCTCCAATTTGGTCTCCCGCTTCTCTTTGTTCCCTTCACCTTCGGCAAATATACCCTATTTATTAGTCATTCCTCACTCTTTCTCACCATATGTGAAAACCATTTCAACACACACTCTCTCTTACCCTTTCATTGCTTACTCGATCAAACCACTTCACACTACACATTATCCTCAAACATTTAATTTCCATCACATCCACCCTCGTCCGTACAACCTTATCTATAGCCCATGCCTCACAACCATATGTAATTGGTGGGACTACTATTCCTTCAAACATGCCCATTTTAGCTCTCTGAGAAAATGTCCTCTCCTGTCACACATTCTTCGTCGCTCCCAGAATCTTCGCCCCCTCCTCAACGATATGACTCACTTTCACTTCCATTGGTCAATTCGCTGCCAAGTCCACTCCCAGATTCTAAAACACTTCATTCCCCTCAACTTTTTTTCATGCAGATTTACATCCCAAATAAACTGTCCCTCACCCCTGTTGAACCTAATAACCTTGCTCTTATTCACATTTCCTCTCAACTTTCTTCTCTCACATTCATTTTCAAACTCAGTCACAAATCTCTGCAGTTGCTTATCTGAATCAGCCACCAGTGATTCATCATCAGCGAAAAGCAACTGACTCACTTTCCAGGCCCTCTCATCCCCAACAGATTGCATATTCGCCCTTCTCTCCATAACTCTTCCATTTACCTCCCTTACCACCCCATCCATGGAGACATCGCACACACCTGCCTCACCGACTCGCACTAGGAACCAGTCACTCTCCTCTCGTAAATATGCCTTACATACTTGATACAAACTTTTCACTCCTTCTAGCAACTTAGCTCCCACACCATTTACTCTTAAAACCTTGTGCAAAGTATCTCTATCAATCCTATCATAAACCTTCTCCAGATCCATAAGTACTGCATGCAAATACATTTGCTTTTCTAAACATTTCTCACCCTCATTCTTCAAAGCAAATACCTGATGCACACATCCTATATCATTTCTGAAACCACACTGTTCCCATCTGATGCTCTGTACATGCCTTCACCCGCTCAACCAATACTCTCCCATACAATTTCCCAGGAATACTCAACAAACGTACGCCTCTGTAGATTGAACGCTCACCTTTATCCTCTTTACCTTACTACAATGGCACTATACGTGCTCCCGCCTCCTACGCAGGGGTCCCAGGTTCGATCCTGGCTGTTGGAGGTTAGTAGTTCATACTATTCTCCATTTCCTGAGTTAGCGAGGTAGCGTTAAGAACAGAGGACTGAGCCTTTGAAGAAATCTCCTCACTTGGCCTCTTCTTTGCTCCTTCTTTTGGAAAATCGAAAATGAGAGGAGAGGATTTCCAGACCCCCCCCCCCTCCTTTCCCTTATAGTCGCCTTGTACGACACGAAGGGAATGCGTGGGAAGTAATCTTTCTACCCTATCCCCAGGGATGATATATATATATATATATATATATATATATATATATATATATATATATATATATATATATATATATATATATATATATATATATATATATATATATATATATATATATATATATATATATATATATATATATATATATATATATATATATATATATATATATATATATATATATATATATATATATATATATATATATATATATATATATATATATATATATATATATATATATATATATATATATATATATATATATATATATATATATATATATATATGTATATATATATATATATATATATATATACATATATATATATATATATATATATATATATATATATATATATATATATATATATATATATATATATATATATATATATATATATATATATATATATATATATATATATATTTTTTTTTTTTTTTCATACTATTCGCCATTTCCCGCGTTAGCAAGGTAGCGTTAAGAACAGAAGACTGGACCTTTGAGGGAATATCCTCACCTGGCCCCCTTCTCTGTTAATGCTTTGGGAAAATTAAAAAATACTGAGAGGGAGGGATTTCCAGCCCCCCGCTCCCTTCCCTTTTAGTCGCCTTCTACGACACGCAGGGAATACGTGGGAAGTATTCTTTCTCACCTATCCCCAGGGAAATATATATATATATATATATATATATATATATGTATATATATATATATATATATATATATATATATATATATATATATATATATATATATATATATATATATATATATATATATACATATATATATATATATATATATATATATTTATTTTTTTTTATTTTGCTTTGTCGCTGTCTCCCGCGTTTCCGAGGTAGCGCAAGGAAACAGACGAAAGAAATGGCCCAACCCACTCCCATACACAATGTATATACATACACGTCCACACACGCAAATATACATACCTATACATCTTAATGTACACATATATATACACACACAGACATATGCACACAATTCACACTGTCAGCCTTTATTCATTCCCATCGCCACCTCGCCACACTTGGAATACCATCCCCCTCCCACCTCATGTGTGCGAGGTAGCACTAGGAAAAGACAACAAAGGCCCCATTCGTTCACACTCAGTCTCTAGCTGTCATGCAATAATGCCCGAAACCACAGCTCCCTTTCCACATCCAGGCCCCACACAACTTTACATGGTTTACCCCAGACGCTTCACATGCCCTGATTCAATCCACTGACAGCACGTCAACCCCGGTATACCACATCGATCCAATTCACTCTATTCCTTGCCCTCCTTTCGCCCTCCTGCATGTTCACTCCCCGATCACACAAAATCTTTTTCAATCCATCTCTCCACCTTCAATTTGGTCTCCCACTTCTCGTTCCCTCCACCTACGACACATATATGCTCTTGGTCAATCTTTTCTCACTCATTCTCTCAATGTGCACAAACCATTTCAAACCACCCTCTTCCATTGTCTCAACCACGCTCTTTTTATTTCCACACATCTCTTTTACCCTTACATTACTTACTCGATCAAACCACCTCACACCACACATTGTCCTCAAACATCTCATTTCCAGCACATCCACCCTCCTGCGCACAACTCTATCCATAGCCCACGCCTCGCAACCATACAACATTGTTGGAACCACTATTCCTTCAAACATACCCATTTTTGCTTTCCGAGATAATGTTCTCAACTTCCACACATTCTTCAAGGCACCCAGGATTTTCGCCCCCTACCCCACCTTATGATTCACTTCCGCTTCCATGGTTCCATCCGCTGCCATATACACTCCCAGATATCTAAAACAATTTACTTCCTCCAGTTTTTCTCCATTCAAACTTACCTCCCAATTGACTTGACCCTAAACCCTACTGTACCTAATAACCTTGCTCTTATTCACATTTACTCTTAACTTTCTTCTTTCACACACTTTACCAAACTCAGTCACCAGCTTCTGCAGTTTCTCACATGAATCAGCCACCAGCGCTGTATCATCAGCGAACAACAACTGACTCACTTCCCAAGCTCTCTCATCCACAAAAGACTTCATACTTGCCCTCTTTCCAAAACTCTTGCATTCACCTCCCTAACAACCCCATCCATAAACAAATTAAACAGCCATGGAGACATCACACACCCCTGCCGTAAACCTACATTCACTGAGAACCAATCACTTTCCTCTCTTCCTACACGTACACATGCCTTACATCCTCGATAAAAACTTTTCACTGCTTCTAACAACTTGCCTCCCACACCATATATTCTTAATACCTTCCAAAGAGCATCTCTATCAACTCTATCATATGCCTTCTCCAGATCCATAAATGCTACATACAAATCCATTTGCTTTTCTAAGTATTTCTCACAAACATTCTTCAAAGCAAACCCCTGATTCACATATCCTCTATCACTTCTGAAACCACACTGCTCTTCCCCAATCTGATGCTCTGAACATGCCTTCACCCTCTCAATCAATACCCTCCCATATAATTTATCATTTATAGTGATGATTGATTTGAATGCAAAGGTGAGTAATGTGGCAGTTGAGGGAATAATTGGTATACATGGGGTGTTCAGTGTTGTAAATGGAAATGGTGAAGAGCTTGTAGATTTATGTGCTGAAAAAGGACTGATGATTGGGAATACCTGGTTTAAAAAGCGAGATATACATAAGTATACTTATGTAAGTAGGAGAGATGGCCAGAGAGCGTTATTGGATTACGTGTTAATTGACAGGCGTGCGAAAGAGAGACTTTTGGATGTTAATGTGCTGAGAGGTGCAACTGGAGGGATGTCTGATCATTATCTTGTGGAGGCTAAGGTGAAGATTTGTATGGGTTTTCAGAAAAGAAGAGTGAATGTTGGGGTGAAGAGGGTGGCGAGAGTAAGAGAGCTTGAGAAGGAGACCTGTGTGAGGAAGTACCAGGAGAGACTGAGTACAGAATGGAAAAAGGTGAGAACAATGGAAGTAAGGGGAGTGGTGGAGGAATGGGATGTATTTAGGGAATCAGTGATGGATTGCGCAAAAGATGCTTGTGGCATGAGAAGAGTGGGAGGTGGGTTGATTAGAAAGGGTAGTGAGTGGTGGGATGAAGAAGTAAGAGTATTAGTGAAAGAGAAGAGAGAGGCATTTGGACGATTTTTGCAGGGAAAAAATACAATTGAGTGGGAGATGTATAAAAGAAAGAGACAGGAGGTCAAGAGAAAGGTGCAAGAGGTGAAAAAAAGGGCAAATGAGAGTTGGGGTGAGAGAGTATCATTAAATTTTAGGGAGAATAAAAAGATGTTCTGGAAGGAGGTAAATAAAGTGCGTAAGACAAGGGAGCAAATGGGAACTTCAGTGAAGGGCGCAAATGGGGAGGTGATAACAAGTAGTGGTGATGTGAGAAGGAGATGTAGTGAGTATTTTGAAGGTTTGTTGAATGTGTTTGATGATAGAGTGACAGATATAGGGTGTTTTGGTCGAGGTGGTGTGCAGAGTGAGAGGGTTAGGGAAAATGATTTGGTAAACAGAGAAGAGGTAGTGAAAGCTTTGCGGAAGATGAAAGCCGGCAAGGCAGCGGGTTTGAATGGTATTGCAGTGGAATTTATTAAAAAAGGGGGTGACTGTATTGTTGACTGGTTGGTAAGGTTATCTAATGTATGTATGACTCATGGTGAGGTGCCTGAGGATTGGCGGAATGCGTGCATAGTGCCATTGTACAAAGGCAAAGGGGATAAGAGTGAGTGCTCAAATTATAGAGGTATAAGTTTGTTGAGTTTTCCTGGTAAATTATATGGGAGGGTATTGATTGAGAGGGTGAAGACATGTACAGAGCATCAGATTGGGGAAGAGCAGTGTGGTTTCAGAAGTGGTAGACGATGTGTGGATCAGGTGTTTGCTTTGAAGAATGTATGTGAGAAATACTTAGAAAAGCAAATGGATTTGTATGTAGCATTTATGGATCTGGAGAAGGCATATGATAGAGTTGATAGAGATGCTCTGTGGAAGGTATTAAGAATATATGGTGTGGGAGGAAAGTTGTTAGAAGCAGTGAGAAGTTTTTATCGAGGATGTAAGGCATGTGTATGTGTAGGAAGAGAGGAAAGTGATTGGTTCTCAGTGAATGTAGGTTTGCGGCAGGGGTGTGTGTTGTCTCCATGGCTGTTTAATTTGTTTATGGATGGGGTTGTTAGGGAGGTAAATGCAAGAGTTTTGGAAAGAGGGGCAAGTATGAAGTCTGTTGGGGATGAGAGAGCTTGGGAAGTGAGTCAGTTGTTGTTCGCTGATGATACAGCGCTGGTGGCTGATTCATGTGAGAAACTGCAGAAGCTGGTGACTGAGTTTGGAAAAGTGTGTTGAAGAAGAAAGTTAAGAGTAAATATGAATAAGAGCAAGGTTATTAGGTACAGTAGGGTTGAGGGTCAAGTCAATTGGGAGGTGAGTTTGAATGGAGAAAAACTGGAGGAAGTGAAGTGTTTTAGATATCTGGGAGTGGATCTGGCAGCGGATGGAACCATGGAAGCGGAGGTGGATCATAGGGTGGGGGAGGATGCGAAAATCCTGGGGGCCTTGAAGAATGTGTGGAAGTCGAGAACATTATCTCGGAAAGCAAAAATGTGTATGTTTGAAGGAATAGTGGTTCCAACAATGTTGTATGGTTGCGAGGCGTGGGCTATGGATAGAGTTGTGCGCAGGAGGATGGATGTGCTGGAAATGAGATGTTTGAGGACAATGTGTGGTGTGAGGTAGTTTGATCGAGTGAGCAACGTAAGGGTAAGAGAGATGTGTGGAAATAAAAAGAGCGTGGTTTAGAGAGCAAAAGAGGGTGTTTTGAAGTGGTTTGGGCATATGGAGAGGATGAGTGAGGAAAGATTGACCAAGAGGATATATGTGTCGGAGGTGGAGGGAACAAGGAGAAGAGGGAGACCAAATTGGAGGTGGAAAGATGGAGTGAAAAAGATTTTGTGTGATCGGGGCCTGAACATGCAGGAGGGTGAGAGGAGGGCAAGGAATAGAGTGAATTGGAGCGATGTGGTATACCGTGGTTGACGTACTGTCAGTGGATTGAATCAATGCATGTGAAGCGTCTGGGGTAAACCATGGAAAGCTGTGTAGGTATGTATATTTGCGTGTGTGGGCGTATGTATATACATGTGTATGGGGCGGGGGTTGGGCCATTTCTTTCGTCTGTTTCCTTGCGCTACCTCGCAAACGCGGGAGACAGCGACAAAGTATAATATAAAATAAAAAAAATAATTTACCAGGAATACTCAACAAACTTATACCTCTGTAATTTGAGCACTCAATCTTATCCCCTTTGCCTTTGTACAATGGCACTATGCACGCATTCCGCCAATCCTCAGGCACCTCACCATGAGTCATACATACATTAAATAACCTTACCAACCAGTCAACAATACAGTCACCCACTTTTTTAATAAATTCCACTACAATACCATCCAAACCTGCTGCCTTGCCGGCTTTCATCTTCCGCAAAGCTTTTACTACCTCTTCTCTGCTTACCAAATCATTTTCCCTAACCCTCTCACTTTGCACACCACCTCGACCAAAACACCCTATATCTGCCACTCTATCATCAAACACATTCAACAAACCTTCAAAATACTCACTCCATCTCCTTCTCACATCACCACTACTTGTTATCACCTCCCCATTTGCGCCCTTCACTAAAGTTCCCATTTGCTCCCTTGTCTTACGCACTTTATTTACCTCCTTCCTGAACATCTTTCCTATGAGTCCATGAAGAAAATGAAACACGATAAGTTCCCAAGTGCACTTTCGTGTAATAATCATATCATCAGGGGAGACACAAGAGAAAGATATAAGTCACTTGATATATATCAAAGAGAGGAAGCTAAGAAGCCATTTGGTAAACATGCGATTGTCCCAGACATACAACGAGCGTTCATGAACTTATCGTTTTACAAATTTTATAAACGATAAAGTTATCAAAATTTGTATAAACCATCACTAATATTAAGATTATAATTCTTTGTGTGTTTAATGGTATAGGATTCAATGATATTTCTCGTGGTACTAGAGTTACATTTAATAATTGATATGGCATTACTCCAGTCAATACAATGATCATAGTTTTTAACATGATTAAACAAGGCATTTGATTCTTGTCTAGTTCTTATAATATACTTATGCTGCTTAAGTCTAACAGAAAGATCTTTATCAGTCTGCCCAACATAAAACTTATCACAATTTCTAAATGGCACTTTATAGATGCATCTGGGAGAATTTTCTGGTGAATTCCTGATTAAGATATTCTTTATAGTATTATTGTTGCTTAAGGCAACATTTACATTTAAGGATTTCAGCAACATGCGAAGCAAAGTAAAATTATTATTAAAAGGGAGAATCAAAAGATTCTTGGTGTCAATGGGAGGTTTGGGTTCGATTTTAGAAAATTATTTCTCTGCTAAGTTAAGGGATTTATGAATGAAAGATCTAGGCTGCGTTAACCTAGATCCAAAAAAATACATCTTCGCAAACTCATCATGAATATACTCTGGTCTGCAAATACGTAATGCCCTAAGGAACATAGATTGAAATTGTGATAATTTAACTCTGTCATGTTGAGATGAGTAATAATGGACATAAGAGCATACATTAGTTGGTATTCTGTACAGGCTGAACTTAAACTTCTTTTGCTGCCTTCGGGTAAAGCAATCTAAAAATGGTAACATACTGTTATTTCTATTTTGTACAGTAAAATTGATGGAAGGTACTAAAATGTTAAGTAAAGGGAGAAATATTTGTAAGTTTTCATTAGTTGGCCAAACACAAAGAACATCATCTACATACCTAAACCAAAGTGCATTAGAAGGTAAGATAACGCGGCAGACAGAGACAAAGTATAATAAATAGATAAATATATATATATATATATATATATATATATATATATATATATATATATATATATATATATATATGAGTCAGTTGTTGTTCGCTGATGATACAGCGCAGGTGGCTGATTCATGTGAGAAACTGCAGAAGCTGGTGACTGAGTTCTGTAAAGTCTGTGAGAGAAGAAATTTAAGAGTAAATGTGAATAAGAGCAAGGTTATTAGGTACAGTAGGGTTGAGGGTCAAGTCAATTGGGAGGTGAGTTTGAATGGAGAAAAACTGGAGGAAGTGAAGTGTTTTAGATATCTGGGAGTGGATCTGGCAGCGGATGGAACCATGGAAGCGGAAGTGGATCATAGGGTGGGGGAGTGGGCGAAAATTCTGGGAGCCTTGAAGAATGTGTGGAAGTCGAGAACATTATCTCGGAAAGCAAAAATGGGTATGTTTGAAGGAATAGTGGTTCCAACAATGTTGTATGGCTGCGAGGCATGGGCTATGGATAGAGTTGTGCGCAGGAGGATGGATGTGCTGGAAATGAGATGTTTGAGGACAATGTGTGGTGTGAGGTGGTTTGATCGAGTAAGTAACGTAAGGGTAAGAGAGATGTGTGGAAATAAAAAGAGCGTGGTTGAGAGAGCAAAAGAGGGTGTTTTGAAATGGTTATGGCACATGGAGAGAATGAGTGAGGAAAGATTGACCAAGAGGATATATGTGTCGGAGGTGGAGGGAACGAGGAGAAGAGGGAGACCAAATTGGAGGTGGAAAGATGGAGTAAAAAAGATTTTGTGTGATCGGGGCCTGAACATGCAGGAGGGTGAAAGGAGGGCAAGGAATAGAGTGAATTGGAGCGATGTGTTATACCGGGGTTGACGTGCTGTTAGTGGATTGAATCGGGGCATGTGAAGCGTCTGGGCTAAACCATGGAAAGCTGTGTAGGTATGTATATTTGCGTGTGTGGGCGTTTGTATATACATGTGTATAGGGGGTGGGGGTTGGGCCATTTCTTTCGTCTGTTTCCTTGCGCTACCTCGCAAACGCGGGAGACAGCGACAAAGTATAATATAAAATAAAAAAAATAATTTACCAGGAATACTCAACAAACTTATACCTCTGTAATTTGAGCACTCAATCTTATCCCCTTTGCCTTTGTACAATGGCACTATGCACGCATTCCGCCAATCCTCAGGCACCTCACCATGAGTCATACATACATTAAATAACCTTACCAACCAGTCAACAATACAGTCACCCACTTTTTTAATAAATTCCACTACAATACCATCCAAACCTGCTGCCTTGCCGGCTTTCATCTTCCGCAAAGCTTTTACTACCTCTTCTCTGCTTACCAAATCATTTTCCCTAACCCTCTCACTTTGCACACCACCTCGACCAAAACACCCTATATCTGCCACTCTATCATCAAACACATTCAACAAACCTTCAAAATACTCACTCCATCTCCTTCTCACATCACCACTACTTGTTATCACCTCCCCATTTGCGCCCTTCACTAAAGTTCCCATTTGCTCCCTTGTCTTACGCACTTTATTTACCTCCTTCCTGAACATCTTTCCTATGAGTCCATGAAGAAAATGAAACACGATAAGTTCCCAAGTGCACTTTCGTGTAATAATCATATCATCAGGGGAGACACAAGAGAAAGATATAAGTCACTTGATATATATCAAAGAGAGGAAGCTAGGAAGCCATTTGGTAAACATGCGATTGTCCCAGACATACAACGAGCGTTCATGAACTTATCGTTTTACAAATTTTATAAACGATAAAGTTATCAAAATTTGTATAAACCATCACTAATATTAAGATTATAATTCTTTGTGTGTTTAATGGTATAGGATTCAATGATATTTCTCGTGGTACTAGAGTTACATTTAATAATTGATATGGCATTACTCCAGTCAATACAATGATCATAGTTTTTAACATGATTAAACAAGGCATTTGATTCTTGTCTAGTTCTTATAATATACTTATGCTGCTTAAGTCTAACAGAAAGATCTTTATCAGTCTGCCCAACATAAAACTTATCACAATTTCTAAATGGCACTTTATAGATGCATCTGGGAGAATTTTCTGGTGAATTCCTGATTAAGATATTCTTTATAGTATTATTGTTGCTTAAGGCAACATTTACATTTAAGGATTTCAGCAACATGCGAAGCAAAGTAAAATTATTAATAAAAGGGAGAATCAAAAGATTCTTGGTGTCAATGGGAGGTTTGGGTTCGATTTTAGAAAATTATTTCTCTGCTAAGTTAAGGGATTTATGAATGAAAGATCTAGGCTGCGTTAACCTAGATCCAAAAGAATATATCTTCGCAAACTCATCATGAATATACTCTGGTCTGCAAATACGTAATGCCCTAAGGAACATAGATTGAAATTGTGATAATTTAACTCTGTCATGTTGAGATGAGTAATAATGGACATAAGAGCATACATTAGTTGGTATTCTGTACAGGCTGAACTTAAACTTCTTTTGCTGCCTTCGGGTAAAGCAGTCTAAAAATGGTAACATACTGTTATTTCTATTTTGTACAGTAAAATTGATGGAAGGTACTAAAATGTTAAGTAAAGGGAGAAATATTTGTAAGTTTTCATTAGTTGGCCAAACACAAAGAACATCATCTACATACCTAAACCAAAGTGCATTAGAAGGTAAGATAACGCGGCAGACAGCGACAAAGTATAATAAATAGATAAATATATATATATATATATATATATATATATATATATATATATATATATATATATATATATATATATATATATATATATATATATATATATATATATATATAATATATATACATATATATATATGAGTCAGTTGTTGTTCGCTGATGATACAGCGCTGGTGGCTGATTCATGTGAGAAACTGCAGAAGCTGGTGACTGAGTTCTGTAAAGTGTGTGAGAGAAGAAATTTAAGCGTAAATGTGAATAAGAGCAAGGTTATTAGGTACAGTAGGGTTGAGGGTCAAGTCAATTGGGAGGTGAGTTTGAATGGAGAAAAACTGGAGGAAGTGAAGTGTTTTAGATATCTGGGAGTGGATCTGGCAGCGGATGGAACCATGGAAGCGGAAGTGGATCATAGGGTGGGGGAGGGGGCGAAAATTCTGGGAGCCTTGAAGAATGTGTGGAAGTCGAGAACATTATCTCTGAAAGCAAAAATGGGTATGTTTGAAGGAATAGTGGTTCCAACAATGTTGTATGGCTGCGAGGCATGGGCTATGGATAGAGTTGTGCGCAGGAGGATGGATGTGCTGGAAATGAGATGTTTGAGGACAATGTGTGGTGTGAGGTGGTTTGATCGAGTAAGTAACGTAAGGGTAAGAGAGATGTGTGGAAATAAAAAGAGCGTGGTTGAGAGAGCAGAAGAGGGTGTTTTGAAATGGTTATGGCACATGGAGAGAATGAGTGAGGAAAGATTGACCAAGAGGATATATGTGTCGGAGGTGGAGGGAACGAGGAGAAGAGGGAGACCAAATTGGAGGTGGAAAGATGGAGTAAAAAAGATTTTGTGTGATCGGGGCCTGAACATGCAGGAGGGTGAAAGGAGGGCAAGGAATAGAGTGAATTGGAGCGATGTGTTATACCGGGGTTGACATGCTGTCAGTGGATTGAATCGGGGCATGTGAAGCGTCTGGGGTAAACCATGGAAAGCTGTGTAGGTATGTATATTTGCGTGTGTGGACGTATGTATATACATGTGTATGGGGGTGGGTTGGGCCATTTCTTTCGTCTGTTTCCTTGCGCTACCTCGCAAACGCGGGAGACAGCGACAAAGCAAAAAGAAAAAAAGAAATATATATATATATATATATATATATTTTCTAATTTTCCAAAAGAAGGAACAGAGAAGGGGGCCAGGTGAGGATATTCCCTCAAAGGCCCAGTCCTCTGTTCTTAACGCTACCTTGCTATCGCGGGAAATGGCGAATAGTATAAAAAAAAAAATATATATACATATATATATATATATATATATATATATATATATATATATATATATATATATATATATATATATATATATATATATATATATATAATTTCTTTTTTTTTTTTTTTTGTTTTGTCGCTGTCTCCCGAGTTTGCGAGGTAGCGCAAGGAAACAGACGAAAGAAATGGCCCAACCCACACACATACATATTTATATACATAGACGTCCACACACGCAAATATACATACCTACACAGCTTTCCATGGTTTACCCCAGACGCTTCACATGCCCTGATTCAATCCACTGACAGCACGTCAACCCCGGTATACCACATCGATCCAATTCACTCTATTCCTTGCCCGCCTTTCACCTTTCTGCATGTTCAGGCCCCGACCACTCAAAATCTTTTTCACTCCATCTTTCCACCTCCAATTTGGTCTCCCACTTCTCCTCGTTCCCTCCACCTCCGACACATATATCCTCTTGGTCAATCTTTCCTCACTCATTCTCTCCATGTGCCCAAAACATTTCAAAACACCCTCTTCTGCTCTCTCAACCACGCTCTTCTCATTTCCACACATCTCTCTTACCCTTACATTACTTACTCGATCAAACCACCTCACACCACACATTGTCTTCAAACATCGCATTTCCAGCACATCCACCCTCCTGCGCACAACTCTATCCGTAGCCCACGCCTCGCAACCATACAACATTGTTGGAACCAATATTCCTTCAAACATACCCATTTTTGCTTTCCGATATAATGTCCTCGACTTCCACACATTCTTCAAGGCTCCCAGGATTTTCGCCCCCTCCCCCACCCTATGATTCACTTCCGCTTCCATGGTTCCATCCGCTGCCAGACCCACTCTCAGATATCTAAAACACTTTACTTCCTCCAGTTTTTCTCCATTCAAACTTACCTCCCAATTGACTTGACCCTCAACCCTACTGTACCTAATAACCTTGCTCTTATTTACATTTACTCTTAACTTTCTTCTTTCACACACTTTACCAAACTCAGTCACCAGCTTCTGCAGTTTCTTACATGAATCAGCCACCAGCGCTGTATCATCAGCGAACAACAACTGACTCACTTCCCAAGCTCTCTCATCCACAACAGACTTCATTCTTGCCCCTCTTTCCAAAACTCTTACATTCACCTCCCTAACAACCCCATCCATAAACAAATTAAACAACCATGGAGACATCACACACCCCTGCCGCAAACCTACATTCACTGAGAACCAATCACTTTCCTCTCTTCCTACACGTACACATGCCTTACATCCTCGATAGAAACTTTTCACTTCTTCCAACAACTTGCCACCCACACCATATATTCTTAATTCCTTCCACAGAGCATCTCTATCAACTCTATCATATGCATTCTCCAGATCAATAAAAGCTACATATAAATCCATTTGCTTTTCTAAGTATTTCTCACATACATTCTTCAAAGCAAACACCTGATCCACACATCCTCTACTACTTCTGAAACCACACTGCTCTTCCCCAATCTGATGCTCTGTACATGCCTTCACCCTCTCAATCAGTACCCTCCCATATAATTTATCAGGAATACTCAACAAACTTATACCTCTGTAATTTGAGCACTCACTCTTATCCCCTTTGCCTTTTTACAATGGCAGTATGCACGCATTCCGCCAATCCTCAGGCACCTCACCATGAGTCATACATACATTGAATAACCTTACCAACCAGTCAACAATACAGTCAACTCCTTTTTTAATAAATTCCACTGCAATACCATCGAAACCTGCTGCCTTGCCGGCTTTCGTCTTACGCAAAGCTTTTACTACCTCTATATATACATACATATATAAATATATATATATATATATATATATATATACATATATATGAACATAGTGCATAGAAACGTGCACCTTCATAGAACATATAAACCTCCAAGAACCAGGATCGAACACGGGATCCCTGTGCAAAAGGCGGGAATGCTAACCGCTAGGCTATTGGCCTGGCTAATAGGAAATAACTATTCGAACACTATTTACTTGAATACCCTTCGTCTCACGTTGGTGAACAAGTGGCTCTATACCGGTCAATTCCTAACATGCGCACATAGCCAGCAGAGAGCATTTTACCAAACCTAACTCTAAAACGCGGAGGTATATGAATACGAACATAGTGCATAGAAACGCGCATCTTCATAAAACATAAAAGGTGCACGTGAGGAATGCGTGAGAAGTATTCTTTCTTCCCTAGCCCCAAGGATAAGAGCAAGGGAAGGAGCAGCACTACCTAAAACAGGAGTAGTGGGAGTATGTGATAGAGTGTAAGAGAGTGAAAGCTAGACCGATGTGGGTAAAACTGAAAGTGAATAGGGAGAGATGAGTGATTATTGGTGCATATGCAACTGGGCATGAGAACAAATGTTATGAGAGACAAGCGTTTGGGAGCAGCTTAGTTAGTGTGTTAGTAGTTTTGATGCACGAGACCGGGTTATAGTGATGGATGATGTGAATGCAAAGGTGATTAATGTGGCAGTTGAGGGGATAATTGGTGTACATTGGGTGCTCAGTGTTGTAACTTGAAATGGTGAGGAACTTGTAGATTTTGGCGCTGAAAGGACTGGTGATTTGGAATACCTGGTTTAAAAAGAGAGATATACATAAGTATACGAATATAAGCAGGAGATATGGCCAAAGAGCGTTATTGGATTACGTGTTAATTGACAGGTGCTCGAAAGAGACACTTTTGGATGTTAACGTGCTGAGATGTGCAACTGGAGGGATATCTGATCATCAGTTTTTGGAGGGAAAGGTGAAGATTTGTTGAGGTTTTTAGAAAAGAAGAGATAATTTTGGGGTGAAGAGAG